>NC_051269.1:27117489-27417489 GCF_015220745.1 Sebastes umbrosus | reverse complement strand
TACAATAAAAATGTTTGATTTTCAGCGTTTATGTAATCAGAGATGTCATGAAGGCAAATATATCAGTCATTGTCAGGCATTATTCATTTTTTTCCAGTAACCTACAAATCAAAGAATAAAGACATTGCCCTCACAAATTAGTGGTATTTTCTATTTAATTTATAAGGGACATGTAATGTTTTATACTTCTGGTGAATATAATCCAATCAATCTTATTTCCATATATGTATTTTGCAAAATGATTCCCTTTGTTAACACCTTATTTTGAAAATCAGACGAAGTCACATGTGTATACTTCTGCTAACTTCACCAAGTCGAAGCTAGCTGTTACTGTCAGCTTCATTCTCTTTATACATCCATGGTCAGCTCCATCGGGACTGTATTTAATATAAATGTCAGTATATTGGTGCCCTACAGTTGTAGTGTCGGCCGATTTGACCACAGATATGCGAGTGACGACTGGCTTGACCGCACATTGTCGCAATACGATAACGTTTCCTGTCCATGACAGAGTTAGCATGCAGCTTTAGCCATGATGTCTAGTTCTTCTTTTCCTGACAATGTGTGAAACCCAAAGTGTTTCCATACTTTACTGTATGTGTAGTGTTTACCACTTTGGATTTAATATGTGAGGGTGCGGGTCGTATCAAAGCAAACCCTCCGCCGTTTTCTACTAATTCGTTTTGGCTCGCTTCAGCTGACTGCGTTTTGTTTTGGTTGACGGATACTGAACGGATATGACGTTGTGTAACTCTGACTGCAACAATAAAAGTGGTAACTTCCTTTTACCTCCGCATAGACTCAAATTAAGCAAATATATAAATTTTGGCATTTCAAAATTTATTTCATAATCGAAAAAAAAAAAAAAAAAATCGCAATACATAGGTGAATCGATTTTTTTCCCACCCCTAGTAGAAAGGTTGTAGTTATATAACCAGCAAACACAGTTATTAGGTAAATCATTTACAAGAACAAATAAATCCTTACATGAGACACAGACTCAATCTTACAGCTTCTAATTTGAAGTGTATTCTTTCGTCTCTTTAGGAATGTGTCTGAACCCCTGGCCTACTCACTGCGGTTTCAGCCTGTCTGACTCAATTTGTCCTATGAAATAATCCCAGGGTTGCATAACCCTGACCCCAGAGCCCACCACCACTACCAGCGCTAAATCCAAAGAGATCAAGAAAGGGATAGAACAAAAGGAGGACAGAACGAACAAAGAAGAGACAGGATGAAATAGAAGGGGCCGTGGCTGGAGAGCTGTCTGACTGGCAGGCAGCAAAGGGCATTTGGCCCTCTCCTCTGAGAACACAGACTGGGTGAGAACATGGCGGCAGCCGACGGAGGGCACTGCCAGAAAAGAGAGTGGCTTACTCTTTGAAAAGATACGTCAACACAAACTCCCACTGTACGCTGTGTCCACTTGCCTTGTACTATCAGGAACAAAGGTGGCAGAGCTTAAGGAAACAAGTGAAAAGTTCAATCATGCCAGCAGGAGCTGTACGGGTATGAGAAAAATCAAGTGAGGCAGAATAGAAGTCAGGAGATTTTCCCACCTATGCTCCCTGATGGGGCGCGCAGTCTTCAAAAAGAAGTTCTGCCAAAAAAAAGAGAGCTGGGAACTGGGACAGGCCTCCCTGAGCGAAAGGTTAAGTATCAGAGAAAGTTAGAAAAGGGAAAAAAAAATCAACCCAGAAATCTTCTTAGGTGTTTGCAAGGTGGAGGGAGGGACTGTGGAAGTAACCTTCAGAGACTGCGCTAAAAACAGCCGAGCCCTTTAGTAGGAGAAAAAGAGAAGTAAATTACAGCCTGTGCCAGAGGATAAGAGGACACATTTGCTCTTAACGAGAACAGCTTAAATATAGCCAGGAAGGAAGGGGGAGTTGAGACAGAACCCTGAAGAGTTTGCAATCACGCCTCTCCATACATCTCTTAGAACATTCCCCACCCTTGCGCCCAGGCAAGATAGCTCATATCCTATGTCAGTGGACATACTGACGTGGTGGAACCATACTGTGTGAATGCATGAAAACGATCCTTGAGGAATAAGATCCACTAAGAGATTATATAATACCCACATATAAACGTGCTAGTATACTCCGACAGAAGTACTGCCCACGCCTTTCCAATGTCTGAATTGGAGGAGCAGCATCAGACTATTTTTACAACTTTCCAAAACGAAATATCTGACATTTACGCCTACTTCATACAGCGATTGACCTGCTGTGTGGAGATGAGAAAGCAATTTTCTCTTTCGAAATCTCCTTTTTTCATTCTTACACAACTATTTCTCTCACATTTCATG
The DNA here is from genome assembly GCF_015220745.1 of Sebastes umbrosus. Taxonomy (NCBI): domain Eukaryota; kingdom Metazoa; phylum Chordata; class Actinopteri; order Perciformes; family Sebastidae; genus Sebastes; species Sebastes umbrosus. The sequence continues at coordinate 27,415,181 of NC_051269.1, read as the reverse complement.
TGAACAAATGAGTGCAACACTATGAATGCCTTCCAAGAGAGATTAGGTGATAATGTTCGCCGTTTATCACGTCTCGCCCCTTTCTATGACGGTCAGCTTTTCACCCAGCCATCAAATGTGGGCGTTCAGAACAACACTTTTGACCAACCGACGTGCTTAGACAACCCGTCATACGGAATATTTTTTTCAAGTATATCCCAGTCGTCAGCAGAAATTAGGGTATTTACACGTGGAGGACTCCATATCCTCTTTCCAATCTTTACGTCAGTGTCCCTTCCTCCTTCGTTCTCTCCATGCCACACCTTCCTCCCCAGTGAGCACACTCAGACCCTCAGAGAATTCCGTCAAGTCTCAATGTCAGATATCCTCTCACCAGCCAAAGTCAGCTCTCATCTTCTCCTTGCTTTAGAAGACACTAAAAACATAGTGTGTGTGTGTTTGCGTGCGTGCATGAACAACTCTATCAGCCATTTATCTTCTGTGGCGAGCCAGTGTGTCAGCAGAGCTTAGATGACCTAGAACCCCTGCAAGTCACCACAAGGAGCAAACGTAAGCACAAGCAATGGGCCTGTGACACTGTTGACATGTGCTACACAGAGATCTTCTTCTTGCATAAGATTGAGGAAAACTGATCTACGGCTGCACGGCTCCCAGCAAACACACCGAGGGAGATCACTGATTCTTTACAGACTTGGCTCGAGAGAGAAAAATGAAGACAGAGCTCTTGCAGTGGCTGAGTAACATTTATTCTCTCTACAGTGGAGGGTGAGAGGTTCTTTGAATGTGATAATTATGTGTAAGGTATATGAGGCTGTCTAATGCTCGAAGATAATGATTATAAACTGGGCTGATAATATAGCTATAATAGTTAAACTATTGTGCTTCAGTGGCATGCACTGACAAGAGCTTTTTAAGAGTCCATCGCATTATACACCTGGAATATACTGGGTTTGAATTCAGCCTGGGACCTCTGTCACATGTCATCTCCCTCCTCATTGTCTTCACTGTGAACTCTCTAACAAAGGTAGGTGAGTTCAGGGACCTGTTCCCACGGGAGGTTTTTTCCCCTTCCCTATTACGTGAAACTCCTTTCTTCTGTGCCGGCATATTCTTCAAGGGACATCATTATAATTGTGCTTCTGAATGAGATGTTATAACCTAAAAGTTAAACATATAAAATGAAACAATTCTTTTTTTAGTTTAGAAACGATGTAATATACTTTATGTCTGTATTAGGCAAGACAGTTTATACTATCATGTTATTTTCTTTACCCTGTTTGGGCATGCTATATGAGACTAAATGTGCATCAAATGTATATATTAGGGCTGGGCAATATGATGATATATATCATCAAAATAAGATAAAAATGTATATCGTATCTGTTTTTCTATATCGTTCTATCGCGATAAAGGATAGGCCTGTATTTATTTCTTTTTTTGCACTCAAGTTCTTCAAATGATAAAATACTCATTACTTTACTCAGGCTTTACCATGTGGTTATTTCATTTAGACTATTTATTTATTGAATTAACAGAAAATATGTTATATCGTGATATACTGTACATTGTTATCGAGATATGAAATGACCGTGATAGAACAGTTTGGCCATATCGCCCAACCCTAACATATATAGGTCTGATCACGACTATAAATGCTTCTAATGACGTCTGGGGTCTCTATAATGTTGGTATTATTTATAATAAGAAGCTGAACATGATCACACTCATTAAGAGAGGGAGATTAGAGTCTTATAATTTTAGCCAGGGAAACACTGTGTCCATGCACAAGACGTCCTATGTTTCTTGTTTTTGATTTTATATCTCTAGATTTACTCAACAGACATCTGAGAGTGCCCCGGACTCATTCCTATAAATATATTTCCTCCATAAGTTAATTTTCTTTCCAGATTTTCCAGCTCAATTAAACAGATTTTGGAGCTAATTTACCTAAAACTATAAATTTGAACATGTAGTAGGTTGCTTCTACCTGTGAGTAGCTCCAAATGTGTTTATATCACACTTTAAAAGGTAAGGTTGGTAGTGCTGTTTAAATACATTTTTGTTATATTTGTTGAAATTCTCATTACATCCTGACAGCAATCAATAAATCAAATGCTCTGACAAAAAAAAGAGAAAGAAAATCTGGTATTGGTGGCTGTCGCAGGGCTGTAATAAACCCGTCCAATCATTTCATCCGGCCCGAATGAAATGATTGGACGGGCTACTATCCTGTCTACCTACCTGCCTGCCTGCATGCACTGTATACTGTAAACTATTGTTTACATTCATTATGATATGTTTATGTTTATAATGATAATTTGGGGGGAGTGTCTTTGCAGGGAGGCCTGAATGGACGACCGGTGTTGCTGACTTGGAGACTTTCTCTCTAGATTTAGGGACTTTTGGAGCTAATCTGCAGCTTGTGCTGCTAGCTACGAGTTGGCAACACTGGGCTGGGTTTTTTCGGTTGGATCATTTTAAAAATCTAGTGCACTCTTGTTAGTCACTCAGCATTACCAAGTCTACCTTTAAATCACAACTGGATACATGCAGCACACAGCACAAAGACTAACAGAGTAGCTGTGGTGCTGCAGGTGTTACATGATAGTGTGTGTCTCTGTGCCAGGGCTCCTCAGGGACTGAGCGCTTCACTTATTCATCCTAACCCCTTCACCTTGTGTTCAGAGATGCAGGGATGTGGTAACTTTACACCAGGCAACCCCTGACAATGTGATGGCTTAAAGCAGGCCACCTAACACCGCAGAGCATCTCACACGATCAATATGCCCGTGTACTACTATGTGCATGTGCGTCTGTCAGTGACAGAAAGATGGAATGAGTTCAGAGAGATAATAATACCGACCCCATGGACTGTTTTTGAAGCTCCCGAGAGAAACGGTAAGAATAGAGTGAAATGATCTCATCTCACACTGACCTCAGTTATGTTCCAACACGTGCGACACAAGAGAAAACCTCGGGGGTGAGACAGTTATCCTGATAACTGGGGCATCACAGCTGTCAATTAGTGATCTTAGCAGAGGATACTCATTTCAAAGGAGCTGGATCAAGATCTAGTCCGCAGTCAAAATGTTAATAAAGCAGGAATTTTACTGGCTGCAGTTTATGTTTTGCCAGCTCAAAAATAGAAGCATAATATCTCACAATGTTTGCAGGGGGACTGAAATATTAATGAAATATTAGAACCAGAAGACTCAAAATTAACTTATTAACTATTGCACGCTATTGCCTGTTGCTATGTTTCATTGCAGGCGTCTACTGCAGCAGTGTAGTCAAGTGCTTTTTTGGCAGACTAAGGCTGCATTCACATGAGATCATGCGTTGCTGCGATTCTTCGCAGGGTTTTGCAGAGGTCTGGGTGAGTCACTTTAATGACCCAGAAACTGTGACGATTAACATCTTTTGTTTCCTTGTGGCTGGGTTGTACAGTTCTGGATCTCCGGTTATGTGATTGGGAACCTTGGCATGAAGTTGGGTTGCGTTTCTCTAAAAGTTGATTCTTTTTCTAATTTCCGGCACCCCCTGTGTAGCCGTAGACCAAACGCTCTACCCCCAATCAAAATTAATTGAAAAATTTGCATTTTCGCCACACCGCCTGATCTCGTGTGAATGCAGCCTTAACCAAACATAAGTGAGCCAAGTCTCTCCTCCTTTACCTGGCTCAAAAAGCTGTCTGTTCTGTATAAACAGCGGGCAGGGCCGATGAACACATGACATTAGGTGTACATAAACACACACAGGAATGAGGATGATTGGTAGGCCCACAAATATGTGGCTGCTTCACCTGGTATTTACAAAACCTCATACCTGCTGAGCCGACAGTCCTAGCACACTTAATGTCACCTGGCAAAGGCGATGCCAAACGCTGCCACTGACTCCCTGTTGGCCACAGGTGTTTAACAGATGACACCCCTGTCTCTGTGAGTATCCCTGGGCTTAGGCTGGACCAGGTTCTCTATCATCAGAGGACTTACAGGAATCATCGACCGTTTATCTATGTCCTGTCAGTTGATATGGTGAGGGCTTGGAAAATAATTGTCTTTTTGCTGGAGTCACCCTGTGTCCTCCTGATCTGAGCAACAGGAAACAAGAGGCACATGTTGATCCAGGGGTCACAGCAACAGTAACCTTCGACACATTGCAGCAACGCCTAATGCCAGCAGCCTTTAAAGGTTCACTCCCATGCTATATATAGAGACTTTCCAACATACTGGTCAATGGGAATTCTTACCCTCATATAGAAGGCCTAGTACTGCAAGTCCTTCCCAGTGAAGCGTCTCTTCCACTGTGGCATGTGTGTCGCTGGATTGCATTACGCTGCTGTCAATCAACAACTGGAGAGAGAACCGAGGAGAGGACAGGAGAGACAACCTGTTAAAGGCTTTGTAACAAAAGACATCTTTATGCACTCACATCTCCAAGTGTGCCACGGAAGTTGACAATATATCAGCTGCTAGACTTGCTGGCTAACATACTAGACAAGGTTCAGATAAAATGTCCTGGCATCTTCCCAGCTTTGGGTTGTGGTTTGTACACTAAGATCCTCAAAAAATATTTATGATTCATAAACAGAATCCTTGTCTAGACCAGAACAATGAGATGACAGCAGAAGAATAAGAGCTGCAGCTATACTGCAAACAGAACATTGACTATAGCTTTCACTGAATTGTTTTTTTTTGCTGACAGGAAACATTTGAGCTAATCTGTAATTGCAATACTGAATGCATTGAACTTCCTGCTGTTTTCCACATTGACATTACGTAGCTTACATTACAAAGGCACAGGTCAAACGCTGAAATAATGGAAAGAACTGCAGAACTTGAGTTCCTTCAAGGGGGATGAAAGGGAAAGCAAAACGGAAAGGGAAAATCAATGGAGATTGTTTTGCCTTCATATGCCTGATGGGAAACAGAGTTCTGCATACAGACAACAGTTGTTTTATTTTTACTTTAGAGGCTGTCTGGGATGAGTAGAATATAACAGACAAGAATGGCTGGAAGAACACCAAGATCTCCCATGCCATCCCCTGCCTTCCTACCACATATTATGAGAAAGAAACAAGTTTTTTAACAATAGACCACATGTACCCACTGTTCAATTTCACAGCCCTGAGGGACCTCATAATTTTGCATGAAGTGCTTTCGGTTTGTAAAATAAACCAAATTGACTTTTTCGCCATCACATTGTCAGACATGATTTGGGTCACAACTACACAGTAAGATATATGGCACAGGAAAACTGGCTGAGGCAAATCAAGAAAAAACAAACTATGACTCTGACTAAATACCTGAAGTAAGGACTTCAATTTGAGGGTCAAACTCTTTACCTGTTGCTGTGACTTTATATACCAGGTAATGGCAATAATTACTCAAACTTTACACCTGTGTCTGACTACTAAAGCATGAAAGGTTAAACATTCTTGATAATAAGAGAAGATTCTGCGTATTAACATTGGCATGAGGACATTGGCAAAGAAAAGAAGCATGCCAAACCACACAAGTACAACAAGTCCTTCTGATATAACTTTTCTGATCAGTCTAAGCTACATGTTTTTCTAAGATGGAGGGAAGATTAAAATATATTTTTTATGCTAAATGCAGTTCCTGTGAGGGTTTCTGGACAATATTTGTCATTGTTTTGTGTTGTTAATTGATTTCCAATAATAAATATATACATTTGCACAAAGCAAGCATATTTGCCCACTCCCATGTTGATAAGAGTATTAAATACTTAACAAAACTCCCTTTAATTTGCGATTAATCGTGATTAACTATGTACAATCATGCAATTAATTGCGATTAAATATTTGAATTTTTATATATTTATATTTTAATGCTTCAAATATTTTACAAACAACAATGGGGAACGGCTTCTGAAATGAGTCAGTAATAACACAAAGAAGAATGGAGTGGAGCTTTTGAATGCAGAAATGTGAGTAACTTTAGCTGTCTGGGACAGGCAGAGAGGCCTTATTCTTTCCTGACACCAGGGGATCAGGTGTAACTAACAGAGAGACCACAGTCTGCGTTTGATGACAGCATATTTGAAAGCAACAATATCTGCCTTTGGTTCTTTTTGTGTGTGCCTGTCTCTCACTTTCTCTGACTTCATTTCATGAACTACTCTGGGGCACCAGTCAACCTGATTCCTACCCGAGTTCAATAGAAACGTGACTTCTTTAGGGCAGCACACTAAAGGCTACAGAAGTGCAATCTGAGGTCTGAAAAGAGGAAGTGCACTTGGGAGGGGGCTGGTTAAATACAGGAAGTGGGCCTGTTGTGAGTATCTGTACAGCGAAACAAAAGGGCTCATCCTGTTCTCTCTCTGCAGTGCTGACGTACAAACTCAACATAACTGCTGACTGAGTCTACAACATCCCGGTCTTCTCGTGCATTAATCACAACACTGGACAAACGGAGGTCTCAACGGCTGAAACAAGTGAACACAATAGGCCTTTACATTAACATTGGTTGCCTTTAAATGGGGTCGTGTTTACCGTGTTCACGAGAAGAGTCCATGTGAACGCCCCCCTCTAGTATTCACGGCCTCGCAAGTTTCTGAAAGTTCAGAGTTCTGTGGCTTCTAGACACCGACAGTAACGTTAATATTGCCGTTGCTTAGCAGCGGTGTTCTCACGACTTAACCACTTGAACGCCAAGCATATGTGTTCACGACTTCCCATTTTGTAAACACAAGCTCACAAGCTTCATTTACTGTATATACATATATATATGTATATATATATACATATACATATATATGTATATGTATATATATACATATATATGTATATATATATATACGGGTACCCGCAGATGGGTTTCTTGTATACAAACATTACTGGTTGCTTGCGCATCCAGTGGGCAAAAATGATTAGCAGCCGTTGTAATTAACATAGATTTAACATTGTTTGTACATTCTTGTTGACTATACTAGACCCCTGCAGAGTCCGACCACCAGATACCATTATCATATGACGTATTAGTATGAGATTTGTTTATTAGTATCACCTGTTATGAAATGGGTAACGTTAGATCAGACATAAGTGTGATTTGACTTTGGGGACCAGGGTCTGTTTGGTTGAGCGATTCCTCAACAGGTATAACTTTAATATAAACTGGAGACTTTGATTTTGGTCTTGATATTAGTAAAACCAGTCACATTAACTAGCGTTAGCTTCCACGGCCGCTTGTTTTTGTGACTGTTGGGGAGAAGGAGAGGCTGCCCCGGTAGACTTCCAGACGCCTTCCCTTCAAAATGTAACGCTACAGCATACCAGAGTGAGCTAGAATGCTTTTGCCCAGCCGGCCTGGATTCATCATCTCCTTCTGTTTTTAGCAAAGGCATTTGATCCCCTCGGAATATTAAACATTTTCAATCCCCTCCTTTCTGCGGTTGGTGCAGTTTACTGCACAAAAACTCCTTGACATGCCGTGCTTTCTGCCCCCTAGTTGCGCGCGCACCTCTGTGATGACGTTGCACAGAAACCCGTTTACATGTAAAGCTGTGACTTTCAAGTGGCCTAAAATTTGAGCTTTATAAGACAATAGATTAAAAACCTTAGCAGAGAACGACAATCAATGTAATTTTTTCATTATTTTACACACACACACAAAATTGCAAAAAGTATGTTTTATCTCTCGCTGACCACAAAGAGTAAAATATTGTGAAACTGGTGAGTTGTATCTGAATCATAAATCCAACCACTGTGCCATTAAACTCACAAAGGATTTGTAAGACAACTTTGCCACTAAATCCAGATGATACAGTTACCAGGATCACATGACTTTAACCACCCATGCAACAATCAAATAATTATGGGTTACAGTACCACAAAACCTGCGTCTTTTTCACGTGTTGCTGGGTTGTTAAACAACACCATGGTTTTGGATTGCTGCCAGACTTTCACAACCACTGCCTGCCTTGTACCATGGTCACAGTCTGTTACATAATAACACCACAGTTACATGTGAGGAGTTATACTTTGACTAATGGCAAAACTGTTTTGTACAGATAATCTAGTCCTTTAACTTCTTCTGTATCCTTTTTCTGCTGAACGTGTGCGTGTTAGCAAATTATTAACGCTTAACGTGATATGCTAGTCAACAATCAATCTGCATAAAACAGAGAACATTACATTTTTACAGCACACTACTTCAACATGTTTTCTGATACGTAATAATTGTGTTGCGTTATGAATTACAAATTTTTCAGGGAAAGAAACTACACAAAGAAAAATAATCTTGTTCCTTAATTTTTTATCTTTTGAGAAAAAAATCCTGTAAATAGTGTTAAATATAGAAAAACAGATGTAAACATTCTCTGCAAATCAAAGATAAGTTCGATGGATACCTCGTCTTTCAAATCAAATCTATTACCGCGTACAAAAAAAGTAACTTGAACGTGAATCACACACACAAAGTAAACCCGTCACGTGTCATGTCTGGAGTGCACCAGGTTCAGTCTTTCCTGTACAAGGTGTGTATAAATAAACTAAGGAGTGGTATCTTCACTGGTGGACTGTCACAGGCAAAGAAACAGGTCTGGGAAGAAGTGAAATACCGAAAGAGAAGTGATGTTGAATAGACAGAGATAGGCTAGATAACATTTACAGTGTACAGAGGTCGAAATGCACAGACAGACACATGTGGTAGATAGAGAGCAGGCAGTATAAGAGAGTAAGAAGGTCCTGGAAGAGCATTTCCACTGAAACGAATGTTTGTGATTGAAGATGTGTTGCGAAAGGTAGACAAATGATCAACACTTGTGTAAGGAAGTAAATGAGAGAGAGAGAGTGAGAGAAAGAAAGACAGAGAGAGAGAGAGAGAGGAAAATAGAGAGGAGTGTCAGGTGTCTGCTGACAAGGAATGCATAATAGAGGTGTGTTGGGATGACGTGTTTTTCGCACGGGTTCCCTCGACAAAACCCCAATGGGATTTTTCAAACAGGTTTTGGATTATTGCAGAAATAAACTCTGTGGCAAACACGTTTATGATACTTACACGTTTTGTTCCGTAAAATAATCTCCACAAATGAACACCGCTTTTATGATTTTTGAAGTGTAAATACAATCGCTAGGAGTAAAAAGCTAACGTTAGGCTACAAACTAACTACACCATGGTCGCATGAACGCGAGTATAAACAACCAGGCTGTAAAGATGGACGAGTCGGCGTGATGACGTTTAGTAGTCTCATTTAGCCACTTGTTAGCAACCGCCTTTTTTAAGACACGTAAAGGCTTCAAAATTCATGAGTGGGGTATTTACTGACGTATTTTACATGGTTGAACAAAACGTTAAAATCTCTTTAGCTGGTGTTAACCACAGACCTTATTTCAGGCATCTAACTAAAAACCCATTGACCTTGAGACGAAGGAACCGGAACCGCTAAAGTGCTAACTCATTAACCGGTGTTTTAGGAATCATTCCTGTAGCACTCTATATGAAATATGTGTGAATTGAGGGATATGACGGCAAGCTATAGTTTCGTCTTTGTTATTGTGCAGCTTTTACCAATTTGTTTGCCTTCATTTGAGCTCTGTATATAGTCACACACACACACATTTTCACACACTGGAACTATGTTCATACAGTATGAATCAATTTTGAAAAACCCAGGACCAGAAATTGTCCAAACAATAGATAAAAGTCTACTAGACTTCAAAAACGTGTTGCTACTTATCCAAAAGGATTCCTGAGTAGTAGTGAGTGGCTGTGAATTCCCGGCATTCAACCTTTGCGGGTTATTCACATCATGGCGTCACACTGAGGTCACATGACAGTCGTGTGCGTCGTTGTTTCCATAAAACTGTCAGGATGAGGTTTCCTTTAAACCAATAACAAGGTGATGGGACAACAGGGCTGCGTTGGCGTGTGGCAAGTCACTACAGAGCAGAAGATGAAACATGGGCCAAGCCAGGGCATTGAGTTTGAAGTCTTGTGTAACACTGAGACACAGCTCGGGGATTTCTAGTCTTTAGAGGAGGGATTGTACAACTCTGGAAAGTTATCACAGAATAAATAATTGTTTACAAGGTAAATGGTGAATTAATACCATGCCAGGGCAACATACATGCTACAAGATATTCCACCTGTGTGCAAGTGCAACAATTTGATTGGTCGAAGTAGTTGTTCCCCCTATACTGTACTTAGCATTTGCAAATTAATACTCTTCATTAGGGCTGTCCTCGACCAAAGAAATTCTTAGTTGACTAACACTCATACGATTTTGTCGACTAATCGATTAGTTGATTTAATTGACAAAAACTGAGTTTCTCCACAAAGAATCACACAAACGCACCACTTTAAATCTTAAATTTCTTGGAAATGAGTCATTCAGCAAGAAAAAATTTATAAAAAGCATAAAAAATGACTAATCGACTGAAAAAATCTTAGTCGACTCAGATCAAAACGACCGATTAGTCGACCAAGCGACAAAGAGGAGGCAGCCCTACACCTTATATTCTGCTCCACTGCATTTCCCGGATGAAGTTGCATTGTACAGCTGCAATTGAGCAAGGATCGACTGTCTTGTTGCACTACCCTTCATTTTTTCTGCCAAAGGCCTCGGAGACAACACCCCCCATTCTCCCAGTGCATTGGTCTCAATGAAAAGAATGAGGAACCCCACTGTGGAAATCCCGGTAATGTTACACCTCTCTCTCAGGTTGAATGGGAGCAAGATGACTGATGTCATGCTGAGAGATCTATAGTACTGATACTATTATAGGGATGCACCGATACAGATACCGGATTGGATATCGGGCTGATACTGACCCAAATAGCTGGATCGGATATCGGTGACAATGGGGCCGATCTATTAAATTAAATTCTTTATATGCTATATTTATTATGTACTGGAATTTTAATTCCTGTTTAAGTTTTGACCAATTTGTTGCTGCAACGGTTTACTTGTTGTTACAGGTTGTAACTCCTGTTCATTTTGAAGATTTTTTGCCAAGTTGTTAATGTACGATTTATCATTTTAATAATAAATAACGGTTCAAAAAATGTATATTATGTTATCTATATATTTATTAGTTACATTTTGTTTTACAAAGTTAGGAAAGCAATGTTTAAGACAAGCCTAATGTTGTCTTACACATAAAAGAATGATCCCAGGCATACAGCTTATTAATTAGACACTGGTATCGAATCGGTTCTCGGTATCCCTAATACTATATTTATATCTATGTCTTATGTAAAGGAATTTTAATTGTCTTGATGTTGAAAGGTGCTATACAAATAAACTTGCCAAAAAACACTAATGTATGTAGCAGACAAGTGATTTATTTATTGAATGTGTACATGTATTTGTATGGGGAGAAGTATAGCATGAAGCAATGCCACATCCCACAGGCTTTGTAGCCTAAGCTAATTTGCAATGCCTGGCCCTAGATGGGCCTTTAAAATACTAGAAACTCAACAATAAAATACATACAAAACATCACAAAACACATGATGCCACAGTTCCCTCTTGAATTACAATCATATGATGTTCAATATATATTTTAATTTCAACATATACCAGTAAAAAACAAGTAGCTCCAGGAACTAAACTCATGAATGAACTCTTAAACTATATTTCTTTAGCACATTTTGCTTATGTTATTACTCCACTAAACTATCTCAAGGACAGAAATGTTGTGTTCTTGTATTTATTTGTATATTGAGGACATATATACCCTGCCCTGAGATGAACTGCATACTGTACTTGTTTTTAAACTTTCAAGAAGCTCTCCAGTTCAATGATTTATGGGACAACATCGCCCCCTGGTGAAAATTATTGTGAACAGGTTTTCTAAGCACTTACTGTATACTGTAAATGGTATATAGCTGACAAGCCTGACATACATCCATGTCTGGTATACATGGCTTAATACTTTATAATTGTAGTATCAAGCCAACTGTTATACACTGCACACAAAAAATAGTGAACTATAAACCCAAATATTTGACAAAGGAGACAAGTAACAAGCTAAATTAGAGTATTTAAGTGTATGCATGAGGTACTTTTACATTACTTGAGTATTTCCTGCATTATAACATTACTTCTACTCAACTAAGTTTCAGAGGGAAATGCAGAACTTTTTATTCCACTATTTCTGTAATTGTTTTGTTTGCTTTGTTACTTCAAAGATAACTTTTTTTTTGCATGCAAAACCCTACAATGTGATGCAAAATCCATAATTTTAAAACATTTGAGAAACTTAAATATGCTTCTAGTATTTTAACATGTTTTTTACACCCAGTGGGTCAGTTTTGAAGGTGATTAACTATTTCTATTAGGTGTGCCAATTAGCAATGTTTTTTTTAAACGCTTTATTGTAAAACAAGTGCAATTCAGTAACAAGCAATAGACATACGACATACAGTATACCTGGGGTTAAGGGATAACAAAAATGATATTACAGTTCTCCCTGTTCCAGTTCAGACAATTATAAAATGTACATATATATCAAGAGTCTTTAAGGCTTTGGGGTTTGTAGAGTGCTGAATAATTTGTATGTATTGTTGCATTTCATTTGCAAAAACTTTAAATAAAGGTTTTCTGTCAGAGAATTTACATTTGTGTGAATGTGAAATTAGATAATAAAGAGATTTATAGTATAATACTGTTTTTGTTCTGAGCTGCAGACATTATAAAAAACAAACAGCACATCTTTGTATAGTAATGAAAAATGAAGAGAAATGTTACAGTGAGTATTTTTGGGCAAATTCTTTCCAAAAAAGAACAGTATAAGGACAGCTCCAACACAAGTGTGTGGTTGTTTCACCATCAAGTCCACAGAAAGAGCAATTAACCTAGTATCAGTGTCATTTCTGCAGGACAGATAATAATGCACACAGTGCACTTTCAGAGACTACTGGAGTTACCCTGCACTATACTCATTTTTAACAGTCTCTTCTGCACTATATTCACTTTTTTAATAGTCGTGTATCACAGCTGTTACCCTGCACTGTATTCAGTTTTAACAGTTTTCTTCATCTCCTTGTATTTTTATATCTGGTATATTTTTTTGTACTTTGCACTACTAACTTTTTTACTGCCTTTTTACTAACATGTTTTGCACCATGGAACTGTGATGCTGGAAACTTGAATTTCCCTCGGGATCAATAAAGTTACTATCTATCTATCTAATGAAAAATGAAGAGAAATGTTACAGTGAATGAATTGGGCAAATTCTTTCCAAAAAATAACAGTATAAGGACAGCTGCAAAACAAGTGTGTGGTTGTTTCACCATCAAGTCTACAGAAAGAGCAATTAACCTAGAATCAGTCATTTCGTGTTCTTTTTCAAAGTAGATATAGATAGATATAGATAGTAACTTTATTGATCCCTAGGGAAATTCAAGTTTCCAGCATCACAGTTCCATAGTGCAAAACATGTTAGTAAAAAGGTAGTAAAAAAGTTAGTAGAGCAAAGTACAAAGTACAAAAAAATATACCAGATATATAAAAATACAAGGAGATGAAGAACACTGTTTAAACTGACTATAGTGCAGGGTAACAGCTGCGATACAGGACTATTACAAGTGAATATAGTGCAGAAGAGACTGTTAACAGTGAGTATAGTATAGTAAATATGCTTTGCTGGATAGCATCGATGGTTAATTAGAAAAAGGTACATGCCTACCTTGTTTTAAAATGATGTCTCTTCACTTTGTGAAAAAAAATTGGATTCCCTTCCTACTGCCGAAACCCGGGATCGAACCAGGGACCTTTAGATCTTCAGTCTAACGCTCTCCCAACTGAGCTATTTCGGCGAGTCTGTAATGCAACAAGTACCACCCTATTTATATCTAAGCTCTGATACTATGCACCTACCGCTGTTATCTGTCTACCGTTACATGTGTTTCCTCCCGAAGCGATAACAAAGAGGAAAACAAACATACCGGCAGCTAAGCATCAGCGCCAGTGGAGAATAACAGTGCAGCAATATAAACTCCTAGCTACATGTAGCTAGCCGTGTTCAGCTAAAGCTGCTCTGGCTATAACGGTTGGACACAAGATGGCGCCGTTGGTGACCATAAAACTCCAGTTGCTCAATAACTCACAGTGGAGCTCAGTCCTCTGACATATCACTGGATTAAAGATGAAGTAGTAGCAAGACTGGAGCAAATATGATTTAAAAAAAAAGATTAAGTTATGTTAATGCCTATTTCTCGCCTCATATGTTTTCAGAATCATCTCGTAGTTTACTGTTTAGCTGTAAAATGAGAAAGCTTGTGACGCCGCCGCCATTGGTGAAATCTGTTGAAGGTACGCCAAGTTCTGGTCACATGACCGGAGAACAGCCAATAGGAACGCTCTCTCTCTGATATGACCTGTGATTGGTCAAAGTCTCCCGTCACGAGCTAGATTTTTTTAAAGCTGAAAACAGAGCCATGATGGTATTTTGTGATGAAACTGAAACTACTGATCATTTATTTTTTTTCATTGTATGTATTCTGGACCTTTATGGCTTCTGATATACATGACTGGCTTTTCCCAAAAGTTTCTCATCTGGGAAACGTCTCTCAAAAGGACATTGTTTATGGTCTTGTCATGGACAATAACAAAGATCTGGTGAATAACATTTTTATTCTTGGAACATTTTATTTGCACAAATCCAAGTATATGAAAGTGAAACCTATAGGTTTAATGTGTTTCATTCTGAGTTTATTTCTTACATAAAAGCCCTTAAAGTCATGAAAAACAAAAATGCATTGAAACCTCTTAGTATGATAGAAGAATATGAATTACAGGTAAAGACCTAGCGCTTAATTTAATTTATTATTATTTTCATGTATAATTTTACATATTTTATCTGTTCTTGTTCTGTATGCACCTTGTCCTTTTACTCTAATGCAATGATCTATGAGCCATGTTATTTGTAAATTTGAATTTGTTCAATAAAAAAAACAAAACAGCCATGATGAGGTGCAGAAATCTAGTTATCTCTCAGAACACTTGAATTACAATATGCTGAAAGGTTATTATGGATTTTTGCCCAATGATGATAAAAATATACTGCCTACTGCCACTTAATAATAAAACCCACCAGGTTTGTTAAATTCTTAATGGTAATAAACTTTTCCTTTTCGTTTACTTTTAGTCCCGCTTCCTGTTTTTCCTGCTATTTGGCATATCTAAATGGTAAATGGACTTGCATTTATATAGCGCCTTACTACTCTTCCGACCACTCAAAGTACTTTACACTACATGCCAGCATTCACCCACTGACACACACGTTCATACAGGAGAGACTGCCATACAAGGAGCCAACCTGCCCATCAGGATCTAATCTACATGTAAATACTCACTTCGACATGTGGACTGGAGGAGCCGGGGATCGATCAAATGACCTTCCAATTGCTGGACGACCTGATCTACCTCTGAGCACAGCCACCCGCCCCACATATCCTACTTACAGTATGTTGAACTACTTTTACATGTAGTTTTACATTTTACATTTACATTTTCTGTTATCTTTGTTCGCTGTGTTTTGAACAATCACATTTCACCATACGTAGAGTGCCCTTTAGAAACATCAGAACTGTATCAACTAAACATCTCAGCATCAGATAATAGCAGGGCTGTCAATGATTAAAATATTTCATCGCGATTAATCGCATGATTGTCCCTAGTTACTCACAATTAATCGCCAATTAATCACACATTTTTTATCTGTTCAAAATGTACCTTAAAGGGAGATTTGTCAAGTATTTAATAATTTTATCAACATGGCAGTGTTCAAATATTCTTGCTTTATGCAAATGTATGTATATATTTACTATTGGATATCAATTAACAACACAAAACAATGACAGATATTGTCCAGAAACCCTCACAGGTACTGCATTTAACATAAAGAATATGCTCAAATCATAACATGGCAAACTGCAGCCCAACAGGCAACAACAGCTGTCAGTGTGTCAGTTTGCTGACTTGACTATGACTTGCCCCAAACTGCATGTGATTATCATAAAGTGGGCGTGTCTGTAAATGGGAGACTCGTGGGTACCCATATAACCCATTGTCATTCACATATCTGGAGGTCAGAGGTCAAGGGACCCCTTTGACCATGCCAGTTCTTCCTCGCCAAAATTTTGCCTAACTTTGGAGCGTTATTTATCCTCCTTTGTGACAAGCTGGTATGACATGGTACCAATAGTTTCCCTGTGATGCCAGTATCTTCACTCTAGCTTTAAAACTGAGCCCGCTACAACCTAAAAATCGCAAGTTGTGTTAATGCGTTAAAGAAATTAGTGGCGTTAAAATGAATTAAGCGTTATTATTGAGTTAACTTTGACAGCCCTAGATAATAGCCTATTAAAATCTATTAGATATTGGTCAAATCAGAAGGCCTCTGCAAGAATGGAACAGAGTCCTATCAAAGCGCTGCCACTCTAGTGTTGTTTATTCCCATCCATTATTGAGCTCAGACTCACTACTGGTTGAATGTGTTGCCATAAATAACAAAAGAATGGGAAGACTATAAATACTTTGTTGTTGGCTATCTTGTGGGTTTTTTGGACAACAACGTGAAGACATTTTCACAGAATGATGGGCAGGAGCAATATTGTAAGACTTTAACAGCGGTAGAAAACAGTAAAGCTTGCTATCTTATCATCCTGCACTTTGTTTTTCTCTTTTCTCTTTTCTCTATCGAGGCTCTGCAGTGATGCAGTGCTGTCCCTTTATTAGTCATATGATGTCCCGATGCCAGCTTCTATGCCTCCCTTCTCTTCTCTCTTTCCCCCCTAATCTCCCCTCAATACTGCCTCTCATTCTCCCTCTCTCTCTCTCTCTCTCTCTCACGTTTTTTGTTCCTCTGTCATCCCCCAAGGTGACTTTCCTTCCTTCACCGACACTGCAGCTGTTCCCCGCTTTGTTCTGGAAGGCCTGAGTGTGGATAAGAGATGAGAGAGATGCAGACGGACGGAATAAAGAGGAGGGAGAACCAAGGGAGGAAATGAGGGTGTGAAAGAGGAGGGAACTGATGAGATTATCAAGCAGAATGGAGGAATCCATGGTGTTGACTCACTGCATAAATCAGTAAGGCAACAAACACACACACACGCCACATGAGCAGACAGATTTGTTCTGGTAAAATAAAAGAATGAAGTGTCAACATCAAGAGATTGAGCTGCCTCGACAGATGCTTACCTGACTAACAAGTTTCATCTTCATTAGTACTGGTGATTAGCACAGTTGTCACATCACAGCGAGGGTTCACTACAGTCAGCACTAAATACTGCAAGTATCTGGGACGGAGTTTCTAAATTTAGGGATCAGAGAGACGGGGAGTGGAAGCAGGAGATGTAGAAAGGGAGGGGCGGCTGGAAAAAGGAGTGACAGATTCGGACAGTTAGGTCCAGAGGAAGAGGGAATGGAGGACTTCTGAGGTAACACTGAGCAGGATGAATTCAAGCAATAAGAATGTAGAAATACAGCTGCATTTGTGATGGAAGCCCAATAACAAAACGTTCTATTTAAAAGGTCTCTTACTTATAATATAGTATAGTAGCAAAATTGTCATATTTAATTTTTCCATTTACAGATTGGATTCTTGTAAATTCTTAAAGGAACAGTGTGTAACATTTCGGGGGATCTATTAGCAAAAATGGAATATAATATTCATAACTATGTTTTCATTAGTGTATAATCACCTGAAACTGAGAATCATGTTTTTGTTAGCTTAGAATGAGTCCTTCATATCTACATGGGGAGCGCGTCCTCTTCAAGGAGTCTGCCATGTTGGTCCACCATGTTTCTACAGTAGCCCAGAACGGACAAACCAAACACTGGCTCTAAAGAGAGTTTTTACGTTACCTGAAGTTCGAACGTAGTTCTCCGACACACTTGTTAAACTGCGGTAATGTGAGCCGCAGATTGCAAAACTGTGGTACCGCCAGCCAACGTCTGACTTCTGTTGCTCCTAAAGTAGTGTTATTATGGTAAGGAGCAAAGCGAATGCTGTTACCACGGTTTTGCACTCAGCGGCTCACGTTACCGCAGTCTTGGAAAGGGAGAAGTGAGGAGAGGGGTACTCAGTTGGTTGCAATCTGCAACCATGCCACTAGATGCCGCCAAATCATACATACTGTACCTTTAAGGCCCAGACACACCAAGATGAAGATGAAAAATGAGAAGAGACTTCTGTGTTTTTCCTCTTGACTTTACTCGTTTGCTTGCTTTCCTCACGTCCGTTTCTCTTCTTGTGCACTGATTCGTTTAAGCTGAACACAATCAGAGTGATTTCTCTCACTGACGGGCACCACCGGCGATTCAACATGCTGAATCGGCTGAAAAACCTCCGACATGGGCAGACTAGAGCTGACGGTGCGGGACACACTGAAAAAAGTAAGGCAGACGGAAGCTCACTGACGGCCCTAAACTGTCCGACGGCCGACTGTCGGCTTGGTGTGTCACGGCCTTTAAGTCTGTAATTATTACATGTTAGGGTAATCTTCCAGGTTGTGTATTTTGAAAAAAAGCAATTTCTTCAAAATCTACATAATTTCTTCCTCTGTATTACTTTTCTTTCTCATTTCCATTCTGTTACGTGGCTAAAAAATCATAAAAAAGAAGACACCCATGTACATATTTTTTTCTTTCCAGTGTCTAAAATACATTTTCCTGTATAATTAAATTTACTGACAAATAAAATATCAATATTAGAAAATCCACAACAACCAATACACTGAACAAAAAGTGTGTATGAACTGACACTGAGATGGATCAATTGTTAGATAGATCATCTTTTTAATACAGATTCTGTTCTGTTCTATACAATAACACGTAATATAAATCTTATACAATACTAATAGTTCTCTATACACGTGGTCATAAATGTACAGTACAGTGTACACACATACAGTATTAACACAAATACACTTACATGTATCTTCTCTTTACAGTAGCTTTCCAACTCGCTCACTCAGAGTTTTTTTTTATCACAATGGCTGATTTTCTGTCCGGCAGATGATTGTGACCAAAAAAGAAAAACAATTTTCTTTGACTAAAACCTAAAACAGACACTTCAATATTTACATCCCTGAAAAATGTACATGAATACACAAGAATTATTGTCTTTTGTCTGGCTCACAAATAGTGTAAAAGGGGTGAGGATGAAGGAGATAGCCCAGATCCCAAAGACGATCTCCAAGAGCCCATTATAAAGTTTAAAGTGTACTCTATCTACTTACTGACATAAATCTTTACCTACTGTAACACCCATTATACAACAGCTGATTGAGGGCTGGTTTGTTGTTTTATGTCCAGCACGTTGAGAAATGAGACATGAAGCCCTGAGGAGAAAGAGAGACACAGATATAGTGTAACATGTCCAGGACTCAGTCAAGAGGCCTTTCTGCCTCTGCAGTCATTCAAAGTACTGTCCAAAAGCAGTGACTCTGCCCTCCAGAGCAACAAACAGCCAACACGAGGAGATGTCCCGTGTCAGTAGTTTTATGTGCCCCGCGTTGGGATTTCTCCGGTATAAGATGCTAGTTTACCTGCAGTGACTACAGACAGTTTTCACAAAATGTTGCCCTTTGATTTCCACTTTAAAACTGAAGTGATACAAGTTCAGTAGTGTGTTACAGTGGTCTGTGTACTTACAATTGCTCCAAGTAATCTGCTTTTATATATTATGCCAAGTGGCCTCTTTCTGTTAATCAGAAGATTAAGTCCCCTTTCTTCTCTCTTCCCCCAGTAATCTAAACCGTAAATAGAAAGCCAACAATTCTGTGTTCACATTCTCTTTGTTCACATCCTTGGGGTCATTGCTTTTTAGATGATTTATTGCACATAATCACGGATGCGCACGGCTCATTCATTCATTCATTTACGCAACCGCACGCGCAAACACACATGCGTACATGCACACCATGCGACCATACGAACGCAATCACACACCCTCGCTTATGTCGTCATGACCGTTACTCTTACAGGGTAACTTTGGTACTTTTCAACCCGGACCCTATTTTCCCATGCTTTTATGTCTAAGTGAGTAAAGGGGACAACAATTTATGTCCACTAAAAGTGCTTGTTTTTGTCATGACAGGCTCAGATTGTTATTATAAATGTCTGACAACACTATGGAAAGGACCCTATAGAGAAATTAAACATTATTTTTTATCTTTGCTTCCTGTTTGTTATTGTGTCATGTGACTTGTTGCCAGAAAAGACAACGGTGGAAATGTGAGTAAGAGTGGCACGGGATACTGGTGTTGTCAGAGTTTGTTGTGTTGGAGTACAGAAAGCGTAGCTTAGTGTTATCTAAAATATTTTCAATGTCATGGCTGAATATTTAGATTATTTCAAATATGTGGATGCAACGCAAGGTTTCAGAGCGAGGCGTCTCCGAGCGAGACACACAATAACAAACAGAACGGATCAAGCAAAAGGTAAGAAAAACGCAATCTGAGCCTGTCAGTGGCAAAAACAAGCACTTTTAGTGGACGTAAACTGACGGTAGCCCAGGTCGCAGCTTGTTTAGCGGTTGACTGCTGCAGCGTTCTCCCTCAATACAGGACCAATTTCAAAAAGTGTTGTCCCCATTAGTCACTTAGACACAAAAACATGTGAAAATAGGATTCAGGTTGAAAAATGAAGTTATCCTTTAAAGTTTATTTGAAAAAAATAAATAAAGTCATGCCTTTTAGTTTTAACTTGCACACATTCTTGTGAAATATGGTGCTTACAGGAAATGAAATCGGAATCAGTTTTTTTTTTGCAGTTCCCTGGTAGTTTCATATGAGCCTGTAAACTTTTATTCTGAACGCTAGTATTTACCCGCCATTAATTTGCTATACCTTATATAGTATGTGCAAACACTTTCACTCAGATACATTTTTGTAAACATACAGCAGGACATTCAGCACCACAAGAATATATTAATAACTCAATTAAGGCATGAAAAAATGAGGGAAAGAAAGAGAAATATAGACTTCCATTAATATTTTTTCTCACTGAGAATATCTGTGCAGGTAGATATTGGTGTGCTTTCACAGATAATGACTAAATATTGATCAGTGTGCATTAAGTGTGTGTGTGTGTGTGTGTGTGTGTGTGTGTGTGTGTGTGTGTGTGTCCATATGTGTGTGTGCATATGTACATGCACATGCAAGTTGAAAGTGCACGCAGGAGTAGTAATGTATGCATTTGCTGTTGTCTAACCCTTATCCTACAAATGGGGTGCACACTAGTATAATTTCAGTAGCCATGGCTATATGGTGTATGCGTGGCCAGTGTTGTCATGGTGACACAGTGGCCACCTTGTCAGTCAGAAAGTGGACTAATGAGGGCCAGTGTATAAGAAGAGCAGAAAGCAGGCTCTAATTAGAGCTCACCTGTCTCTGCTGTATCTGCATGGAACCAGCGGTCATGGGATTCGTCCTGACCTTTGTAAACTAACTGGTTTTTCTCACAACCGTGCACGAATATACACACGATCCATCTCTAGCAATACATACATACAATTCTTCAAATTCACACACACACACACACACACACACACCCACACACGCTCAAACACACTGAAGACCAGCCTCATTCCCTCACTGCCTCTGTGAGGCATCGATCAGTGCAATCGCTGGCCTCCACCCGTGGCTTGCGGTTCTTCCTCTGGCCTCCCCCCTCCACCCAGGAGTTATGAATAACTGTCCCCCCGCTGGGAGCCGGGTCCACCTGCAGAAGGGACACCACCCTTTTCTTGACACGTGTTTTGAGGGCACGGCGCAGCTTCTGCCTGGTGAAAGCATAGAGCAGAGGATGAAAAATAGTGGTTCCGTAAGCCATCGCCAAGAACCAGAGGCGCAGCCGCACCAGGCCGTCGCTGGGACCCATGCACAGGATCAGAACGTTGACAGCGGACAGAGGGGCCCAGCATCCCAGGAAGGTGGATATGATGAGTAGGGA
Source organism: Sebastes umbrosus (assembly GCF_015220745.1). Lineage (NCBI taxonomy): Eukaryota > Metazoa > Chordata > Actinopteri > Perciformes > Sebastidae > Sebastes > Sebastes umbrosus. The sequence continues at coordinate 27,393,254 of NC_051269.1, read as the reverse complement.
CATTTTTAGGACGCGACGTTGACGCTCCCGACGGTCCCTGTGCCTGCGCACTGCCCGCCTCAAGGCGATGATGGCGGAAACCGAGGCCTGTACGCCCAAGGTGGAGGCGGGCAGCGGTGTGGTGGCGTGGGTCTGCGTTGAGGCTGAAGCTGGGGTTGGGGAAGCAGGGGTGGCCGGCGTGGTGGCGATGGGGGTGGTGGCAGCGGTGCTGACAGTGGTGACTGTTGCTCCACTGTCAGACATCACCTGGGGCAAGGAGGTGAGTGGTGGGGGCGATGTTGGTGTAGGGGTGAGGGAGGGGATGAGAGGAGGATGGGAGAGGTTCTGGTTCTGGTTGGAGGACACAACCTCCGTGGGCAGGCTCAGGTCCTTCTTCTTCCGCCTCCTGCAGCGTATCCTGCAGGTGGAGTCCTTGGAACGCGTGCCCCTCATCATGTGGGAGCCTATGCGAATGTTGAGGGCCTGCAGGATCTTGGAGTAGGTGAACAACATGACCGCCACGGCGATGAAGAAGCATGGCACCTGGAGTAACAAGTGGTAATACATAGCCATGCCTGTGTAATACCCCTGGCCTCCTACGCACAGCAGTGTCCTGTTCTGCCATACTGGAGTGAGGTGGTGTGAAGGGGAGGAAGGAGGAGTTGTGGGTAAAGAGGAAGGAGAGATGGAGGGAAAAATGGGGGTCAGTCTAGTGGTGAGCTCAGAGTCATTGTTCTGCCCTCCTGGCTCTTCATCATCACTGTCCTCGACCGTCGTAGAGAAGAAATCCCCCTCCAGGAAGGGCAGGAAGAAGACAGCCAGAGACACGGCCCACACTGCTGCCAGGAGCAGTGCTGCACGCCGGGGGGTCAGCAGACGACTGGCTGGACGCACTGAGATGTCGTATCGGTCCAGACTGATCACCAGCACGTTGACTGCTGTGGCCACACTGGTAAAAGTGACACAGGCCTCATGAAAGCAGCACAGCGTGGCCAGGCTGCCGACTCCACTCTCATTAGCCGGCAGCAGGATCACAGCCACGGTCAGCGGCAGACACAGCAGACAGACCAGTATGTCCAACACGTGGAGGTTGACTGTGACCAGGTTGCTGACTGAATCCACCAGGTTGGACTGAGCGCAGTAGAGCACGAGTACCGTCAGGTTGCTGCTGAAGCCCAACACCAGCTCCAGCATCAGCACGGTGGTCAAAGACACCTGGAAGCCCAGGGGGTAGGGCGTGCTCCAGCTATCCTCCACCCCCACCTCGCCCCCTCCATCCAGCAGGCCTACCCCCTGACCATCGCTGGTCTCCAGGAGGTCACGATAGCCTTCGGTCTCCATTGACGCCACAGCACTCCCTCACACATAGCAACAGCGGCCGCCACGCCACACCATGCTCTGTCTTTCTTTTCCTTCTGGCTCAAATGAGACAGCGATGAGGATGATGGCCAGATCTGTGGTCGATTCTGTAAATAGACATAGAAAGGAGAGGAGGAGTAGAAAGATAGAGGACAGAGAAAGATCAAGCAGTTATCAGTCAGCTTGTCTCATATTTACTCAAAAATAACACTGCACAGCAAGTACAAGTCATACTTGTCAGATTTCACAAGTGGGGAGAAGCTATGAGTTGACACAACGAGGTGAAAGTGATCTTGGCAGACGATTAGAGTCGTGGGGTGAAGTTCAAGCTGCTGCTGATGACCCATGATGCCTCGCTGGGCTCAGGCAGTTAGGAAACAACATGCTTCGCATAGACAATAGTAACAGCTCAGGCAGGAACTGGAGCAGGGAGTCTCTTGGGGGACATTTGCAAGTATGAGTGCATTAAGCAGGGACTCAGCGGAGGATCCCCGAACAGTCTACACATTTTAACAAACCAGCGAGGATTTATTTCCTGACTGTGCTTACAGTTCATATACTGTGCTAAATTCTGTTGCAAAGATGTAACCATGCTTCTCATAAACAGGAGTGGGTGGATGTTTGATTCATTGTTATGCAACGTACATTATATGGGCCAGAAAGCTTGCAGAATAATGCTGCGTTCCAGACAACTCAGAGGTCGTAATTTTCCCAGTTGAAATTTCCAACTTCCGACATCCAGGTATCAAAGTATGGAAGACATAAGTGTTACTATATTTCGGCATTCCCTAAGGATATATAACCTTCAAGTTCCCAATTCTCCAAAAATGTAAGAATAGGCTCTCCAAACCTCATGAAAATTGGCTGATTTCTTTTTCATTGTGAATGTTAATTTTTCAAGGACCAGGCATGCAGACAACTGAAACAGAAAGGCTTTTCTGGGGGGCATTTTTAACATTTCCTGAATACATTTTGTGCAGAGAAGATAACTTTCAGAGATTGTTTTCCGTAACCAGCTACCTAATAACATGGCGACATATTTTGACATCAATTTGCATGCAGAACAGGTTTAGTGTGTATTATTTAAATTAAATACAGGCAAATATACTTTACATTGCCTTTTCATTGATGGTTTACCATTTACAATGTGCCGTTGCATTGTTGTGTGACGTCAGACAACTGTTTACAAGTAGGAACTCAGATTTTGAGAGGCGTTCCATTGTACGTTTTCTAGTAGGAGGTCAGAAATCAAGTTCCAAGTTGTCTGGAACGCAGCATAAGGCATGTGGAAATCATAGATTGTATATAAAGATGAACAACAAGACAGCTCCCCAAAAGTGAAGTTAAAACATCTCGATCACCCCGTGGTGGCTGACTGACAGTAAAGGTCATAAATCCCCATGTCAGCAGACGGGACATGGGCCAAACTAAGTCAAAGTACATGTCAAATTATTTTTTCCCAAAGATGGTTTATGCCATTTTAGGTAGTTCTTATGCTGATGAATGTTCAAGTGTTAATTTTTCTGATAAGTTTGGTTTTAATTAGTTATCTGATGCTATAAAAAGGGGGTGAGACATCATGTTTGACAGCTGTGATTGACAGCTGCTCTGAGTGAAGTAGTCGCGGAGCCGAAGGCTCGGGAATTATATGAGAGAGAAGATGCAACTTTAACTTTCCATAACCGTTAAGAGTCTGTGTACTAGAACATGTGTCTATTTGATCATAAATGTAGTTATAGAGATATTTATGGTTAGTTGTTGTGTCTTTCTAGCCAAACCGCTACCGTGGTGCTAACATAGCAGCTAGGTGGCTCACGCTAACAAGCTGCAGCCATGCTCGGCTCGTGATAGGGTGCTTGGCTCGTCTACTGCGCAGACTCTGGCTCCAAATGACATCAAAATCTCAAGATGGCTCCCGTATGCAAGATATATTGGCTTCACTTTTGGACAGTGGGAGTAACTGGAGACACGTCGACCATCTTAACATACAGTCTATGGTGGAAACATATAGAAACCAACTACACCTGTACTGTTAATATGGCAGTGACACACTACATGTTGTCTACAGTATTAAGATCTACCTGTACCTGTTCCTCCATCGACAACCTACCTTGTCAGACAATTAATGCCTGTACAAATCCAGTAAATGCCAATTTGAAAAATCCCTCTGTTAAATCCTGTCTTGTCTTTTTTTCACACAAGCAGTATAAAACTGTCAGCTTGTACATCCAAGAGGAGAGGTGGCAGGGACATTGGTGGGCTGGTAGAGAGACCGTGCGGTGCATGTCAACATAGCAGGCCCCCGACTGAGGGTGGCAGCAGTTAATAGTTCTCACAGGGAGACGTAATGAAGACGAATGGATCAATGATCCACAGACAGTGGCACATAAACAACGCTATCAGAGAAAGACCAGCTCCCCTGGCATCCTCGCTCCACACCCCCTCTGTCTCATCTGCTCTCCTACATCCCTCACATCTCTTCCTACTCAGTTCTCCTGGTTGATACACGGACTACTTTGCATGTAGAGCGTGTTATTCATGGCTGACTGTGCTTGGGAAGGAATCATATAAAGTGATTAGACATGATACCCCATGTTGATATACAGTATAGCGAGAAAAACAACAACTATTCCTTGAGTCTCTGAACCGAGAGCTACAGGTGTGTCCTCACTGGCAGCGCTGACCTCGGCCTTTGCTGTCAACCTTTCCTCCGCAACAGCTTTTGTTCTCACCCTCTCGTTTGCCCTTTACTCTTTGTTTTATTTCACAGTTTTTCCTCCCATTTGTCAAGTGGAAAGGACCTACAGGCAGAACAGGACTCAGTGTGGGACAGCGGTCTATCTTAATCCACTAATGGGTTCCATGGGGTTTGGCGGTGTTGCTGGAACATTGATTTAAAGCATCATCGATCTGCCAATTTAACAAGCCTGAGGCAAGGGAGCACATGAACACACTCCCTATCTCCTCCTCTCACGGGTACCTGCGGCCCCATTTTGAGTGCTGCATAAAACTGTTGTTTTATTCCTTGTTTTTCACACCAACTGCAGTTAAAGAGTTGGTTTTATTAATTTACTTGAACATACTGCAGGTCACAGTTGACTCGTCCGCCTTTACAGCTGGGTTGTTTATACTGATACACATGCGACCGTGGTGTAGTTTGTTTATAGCCTAACGTTAGCTTTTTACTTCTGCCGATTGCATTCACACTTCAAAATTCATAAAAGTGGTGTTAATTTGTGAAGATTATCTTGCTGAACAAAACGTCAACCTGTCATCCAGTACTATCCGACACCTATAATAACACTGACAGCAGGCTCCAGGAAGTTGTGCAGTCTAGGACTCTGGCAGTTTTTTTATTTTGGAGCAAAGTAATCGAGACACCAGATTTGATGAAATCTGTAAAGCCAAAGTAAAATCTGTAGATGACAGTTACTCATTAGATTACATACTGAACAGACACATTATTTAACTTTCAATATTGTAAATTATGCTGTTGATTGATGACTTAGGAGAGGGCACACGGATTTACCAAAACCAATTTCTGTGACTGAAATGAAGCCATCCTCTATTACGATCACAGAACTCAGCAGAACTGAGGCTTTAAAGGGACAGACATCTGGGTTTTTGGAGTTTCTACCAACTCACAAACTGTGAAATAAACGTGTGGTAATTCTAACTTCCTGGTTGGCCTACAAAAATACATCATCTCTGGAGCACACTAGTCACACTGAGCGTCTACCACAAGAATATTCAGTTTGCTGTGACCTTATAATGTCATCAAAATCAATTGTGTTAACAGTGTGTGGGACAACAAGGTGCAACAGAGAATCAAGGAGCAAACACTGTGTGTTTGACAGTGAATCCCTTGCAACAATCACAGAGGCAACATACATGTCAATACTGCACTGACCATACAGTGTCTTCCATCTAATGCGAGTGTGTTTGTGGCATGTGTGTCAGGAGAAGAATTGAATTGTGTGCTACCATATAAATAAAACTAATAAATAATGGAATGACATAATACAAAAATCAACTGTGGTCTGAATTTTTATATTGACAGATAATGTGAAAACAAAACGGAGGCGTTTGTTCTTTTGGACTATAAAGTAAAATGTTATTTTGCAGTCAGTGATTTGATCAGTCTCATCTCTTAACAGTTCTGCCAATAATTACAAGGGGATGATTGTGTGTCGGTGAAATGAGCGGGCTGAATCGCTTTCAACAAGAGTCATTTATGTTACTCTATGACTAAGAGAAACAATGAGCCACAATCAGTCCTGTGATAATGGATACTCAGTGCTGTGCGATAAGAGACACTAAAGGCCACAAACAAAAGAGTAGAGAATGAAGACTGTGTTAGCATGCGGTTTGGGGGCAAGACTAAATGTCATAAGCCCTGAATATGAGCAGCTGTGACTCTGACCTGCGGGGAGGAGCAGTCGCCTTATTATAGTATGTACAGTCGGAGAGGAAAGAAGAAAATTAAAATGTGTAGAGAGGGGGGTAAACTTTGGGTTGTTTTTCTAACGCGTTGGTGTCTTTCAGTGGGAATTATATAATAAATTCTTGTTCATTTGAGGCTGCATTTCAGTCTTATGGTCCTACTAACTGAAAAAAACAAGGTGCGGAGAACTCATAGCAGTTATTGTGGCATGCTTGTTGTAACCAACAAAGTGTTTGTGTGCACGTATGTTAGGGCTGTCAACGAAAATTTGTAAATTCAAATACATATTCAAATAGCAGAAAAAAAACAGATATTTGAATATGAAAATTAATATTTGATTGTGAATAGAAGCAGTGGTTGTCTGCCTCACACATACATATTGAATGCCCTGCATGACGTGAGTCACACATCTTCACTTTCATTCATTTTAAATGAAATGTAACGTTAGGTCAAGCTCAACAAGGAATAATTCAACAACCGTAATGTTGGCAGAGAACCTCACCGCGGAGAGAGCGACACCGTGTCCCAACAGCAAGCGTTACGTTGCGTCATGTTAGAACAAATACTCAAACATCAACTTTGGCGCCATACAGCCTGTGATTTACAGGTCAGACAGAAGGGAAAGGGGTGGGGGCTTAAGGCATGTACTACAAACATGGTATATTTAAAAAATAACCCAAACAAACATTAAAATCTAAAAAGTCTAACGAGTTTTCTTACAGTTTTTATTTAATCCTGAAGACAAATCGGAAGCTCATCATGCTATCATGTGTATTTTCAGGTACATACTTGTATTTTGGGTTTCTACTAGAACATGTTTACATGCTTTAAAGCTGTTTCACACCAAGCATGGATTGTCGTCTGAAAAATTTGGACGGACCTCGATTTCAGTGAATTTCTGCCTGTGGAAAAATATGCTTGAACAATGAAATCCTTTGTTCCAACTGATTACTGTCATTCTGCATAATAATTAGCCATGTGCTTCTGTTTGTTGCACATTGAGTGTGAATTTTTGGGGCCTTGGAACAATGACCGGGGTAACGGACTGTCGGACAAATGGTCTTTTTTTCGGTCCAATGGGACATTTTTTGGACTATTGGTGTTCGGAATAACAATGTCCCCAATCTCAACACCCAATAATGTACAACAAACTACCTCAACAACCAAAATAAAGGACAATATATGGCTTGAGATTGCCCAGCAACTGTGATATGATGAAGTTGCTAATGTAGCTGATATGCACTTGCTAATGTTATGTGTTGGTCATGGAACGGGGCTAGCCACAACAGCTAACGGCTGATTAGTTTAAGTATTGTGTAGTTAGTCGCTTAGACATTCTCTGTCTGGATAGATCTTTGTCGTGTGGACTGGACATTATTCAGGAGAAAACTCACTGGGCCTCATTGACAAAAATGGAACACAGCAACGCGGATAATTTGCACCAGATCCAGTGTGAGGAAGGGGAGCAAAATCTGAATGGCTTGTTGAACTACATGTTTTCTGATCTAGGCAGCCCACAAAAACTGACTGGGTTGTCTTATTTCAGAGTTTGTGAGTTGGTAGATACTCCAGATACCCAGATGTATGTCCCCATAAAGCCTAAGTTCTGCTGAGTTCCGTGATCGTCATAGAGGATGGCTTAATTTCAGTCACATAAATGGGTTTTGGTAAATCCATGTGCCCTCTCCTAAGTCATTAATCAACAGCATAATTTATAATATTGAAAGTTAAATAATGTGTCTGTTCAGTATGTAATCTAATGAGTAACTGTCATCTACAGATTTAACTTCGGCTTTGCAGATGATTTCATCAAATCCTATGTCTTGATTACTTTGCTCCAAAACAAAAAACTGCCAGAGTCCTAGACCGCACAACTTCCTGGATCCTGCTGTCAGTGTTATTATAGGTGTCGGATAGTACTGGATGACAGGTTGTCAAACCCTTTTCCACAATATCAGAGGGTAAATGCTCAAGCAGATCCTGTTGTCAGTGTGAAAAGTTCAGTTTCTCTCTTTCTTTTCTCTTTTTTTTTTTTTTTGCTTGTGTAATCTTGCATGTGCTCTAAGCTATCCATGTATTTAGTTTTTTCTCCTGACAACACGTTTCTTGCCAGAGGCTAAATTACTTCTTCCCAAGACAAAGACAAACAGTAGGCATGCTTTCAGCCCAGACGGAAAACAACACAGTGAGTAGTGTTTCATTATCTCGGCATATTTGTATGTGTTGGTGAAATAACACAACACACAACATTGCTACATGGAGAGAATATGTAAAAGGAAGAGGATGAGCAACGTACAACAGTAGAGGCCGTGAGCTAGGCTGAGATACAGCTGGTACGGCCTGGACTCACAGGATAACTGCAGCAAAACGCTGCAACAATTTTATCAAAAGAGTGCAATCAACATAGTGCCGCAGCAGCTCGGTGAATGCCAAGATTAATTCAAGCCACAACGCTTTGTCCTCTGTTTAGTTAGACATTGTGTTTTTTAATTATTATTACTACTCCCTTTTTCATTCAAAGAAACTGTATATTTCCACACTACAATCCTCTTATATTAACACTCCTGCACAAAATAGCTTTTTAGAGACACACTAAACGGACTCTCACCAACCACATGGACTCGTAAGTACACTGTAATGTCACCTCTTTAATCCCACCTCGATGGGTAGAGGCACACTTCACTTATTTCACACAGATTCACCTCAGATGACAGCTGCACTTCCAGGCCAATGCACCTGTCTGATAAACAACACATGCACGCACACATTCCCCGGGACGTCTGAAATGAGGCAGAAAAGGTTTATTAAATCTGTCCCTTTGTATCATGACTGCTGTCTGTTGTGCTGCTGCATGCCGCAGTTTCAACCAGCTACATGTTGAAAGTGCTGATCCTGCACCGGGCCTGAGGGCACTGTTTCCCACTTTCACCCCGGTCCTCGGCACTTTAGATGTGACAGCGGTGGTCGGTGCACGTGAGTTTGCTAATTATTTAAATGTAAGCACCGCCTGCACCCTCGATAAAACTTTATGGTCTAAGTTTGCATATTTCTGAGGGTGTAATAATTTTCCACAGAAGACAATCTCTGTCTGTTATAAATCATTTGTGTGGTGATTTCTAAGTGTTAGAGGAGGAGTGTTTCCTGCAATAACGGCAGAAAGTTATTATTATTTCCTGTGAATATTACATCAGAGATCAGTTTTCCTGTTATTTTTAGGAACTTTTAATACAATTCTTTGCCTGTATTATGTTTTTTTAATGATTTTAACACTCACACATACTTAATAGGCTTCTTTTTTTTTTTTTAAAGTTATTTTTTTGGGGGCATTTTCCATTTTTATTGACAGGACAGTGGATAGAGTCTTGAAAGGGGGGAGAGAGAGAGTGGATGTGGAAAGGGCCACAGGCCGGATTCGAACCCGGGCCGCCGCGGTCAGGACCAAGCCTTAATACATGGACGCCCGCTCTACCATCTTTTTTTGACAAATTCTGTGTTTTCTTCTCCCAGATGCTTGGTATTGATCTATCAGCTCTTTGGTTGTTTTAACTGCATACTTTTCTAATGCAGGATGTGGCTGTTTAGCAGAGAGTAACAGCTCTGTGAATATAACTTGTGTTTTGGTCTTCAACGTGCCGTATCCTTTTTATATCTTAAATAATAATACAAACTTTAAAAATAACTATTTAATTTCATAGAAATTAATGAAATGCTGAGATATAGGCCAACTGTATATTTTTTAAAGAAGGTTGTCTTTATGCCCCGACACACCAAGTCGTCGGCCTACTTTTTGCGGCTTTTGTCGGCTCTAGTTTGCCCGTGTCTGAGTTTTTTCGGCCGATTCAGCATGTTGAATCGGCAGCGGCGCCCGTCGGTGAAAGAAATCACTCTGATTGGTGGTTCAGCTTAAACAAAGAGTATAGAAGCAATATACGACCTTTGGCTTAAACGAATCAGTGCACGAGACGTGAGGAAAGCAGGCCAACGAGTAAAGTCAAGAGGAAAAACATCTTCATCTCATCTGATCATTCCAATACACGGATATTTTCACAACGACATGGCCATCTGATATGAAGCTAAGTGGTGAGTGAGAGTGGTGTGAAAATGGGCGGCAAACGCTTTTTCTTTTTACGTACGTATCATAACAACGGCTTGTATATCTGAAGTCCTCGGCCTTCTGGTTTCTCTTTAAAATGACGGATACAGACTACCGCCACCTGCTGGTAGGGAGAGTTATTTCATCTCACGCAGGCGTAGAACGTACGTGCTAACTGGCCATCAGCTGTAATCTTTGCTGTGCGTTCGAGTGCAACTTTTTGGCCAAAACAAAGGGACAACGTGAGATGACACAACTGGTGGCCTTCATCGCCGCTAGTTCTTTGATGTTGGGTTGGTGTGTCTGGGCCTTTACACCCCCTTAAAATCAAGAAGGCCTTGCGACCCCCCGTGAAGCTTTGGCGACCCGTAGTGGGTGTTGGGCCCTCCAGGTTGGGAACCACTGAGTTAGTATAATAGCTTGAAAAGGAAGCAGGACTACTTAAGAATGACAGATAAGCAGCTCAGACATAAGCAGATGTTTCAGTCTTCTAATGCTATCTGAAAAGTTTAGTAGAGCACACTGGATTGCTTGAAGTATTGTAGTCTGTCCTGTTAGCAGGAGTTATTATTTTTAATCAGTAAACCCGCTGCTGTTGTTTATATTCAGCAGTTGGATATGATCCAGCTCTTTGTGAGTCTCTGCGCCTGCGTCCACCTCAGGTACGGGGATCGTCAGGGCTGTTTACATGAGGACAACAATAACCAAAGTAGATGTGTGTCACTTTTTTTCAAAAATGAGATTGCAAAAAGAAAATGCTGGGGTAGTAAGCACAGCCTGGTTATTCAGATAAGAAGAAAAAAGATATTTACAAGAGGGCATTGTATCTAACTACAGATGCATAAAGCTAGAAGTGTAGCTGCTTTGTATTGTGGTTTATTTAGGCAACCATCCGTGGAGAAATTGTTATCTCTTTCTTCTTTGATGGATTTCTCCTTGTGAAGCCGGAAAATGTCAGTACAAAATGGAGAAACTAGAAAGAAGCCTTTGCTCTTTGATTCTATGGGACTGACACCAAAAGTTGACATTTAGCAAAGAAAGGGAGACAAGAGGAGAGAGACGGGAAAGGTGAGTGAAGGAGAAAAAGCAAAGAGGATGGTGGCGCATGCAGCACGCTGACTCATGGCTGTCTTAGGTATTCCTAATGTCCGCAGTGAGACAATCGATCAAAGGCTTAATTTTCCCACTTGATTCATCCAGCAGCGCTAACAGCAAGCAGCCACCAGCTGGGCGGCAGCATCCCTGGCAGGCTCCCAGCAAAGCAGCCTGGACAGGCCAACAACACAACCCGCTCAGTGAGAGCAACAACATCCCACCTGATCGCATGTGTTTCTGATCAGGACAGCTTCAGGAACAACCGGTGAAATGCAGTTTGAATGAGCAACAAACAGAACACTGTCTGTTTATTATAGGTGTAAAGTGTAACTCCAGAACTGTTAAAACCAACACTGCTACTCCTTATGTGAGGCCAAGCAACACTTAAAGAGGACCGATTAAGTTTATTTTCAGGTTCATACTTGTATTTTATGTTTCTACTAGAACATGTTTACGTGCTTTAATGTTAAAAAAACGCTTTATTTGTCTCATACCGGCTGTGCTGCAGCACATTTTTTCACCCTCTGTCTGAAACGCTCTGTTTCAGCTCCTCCCACGTCCCGAAAAAGCCCAGTCTGCTCTGATTGGTCAGCTGGCCCACTCTGTTGTGATTGGTCAATCGAATCAAACTCTTCGGACTCCGCTCCAGCTCCGCTCTAACTAGCTTTGTTTGAGGGCGTGCTGAACTAGCCGCTAGGCAGGTATTATGCAAATGTGTTACTTGGTGACATCACCACGTTACGGAAGAAAAGGCGGGACTTCAATCAAGGTGTTCAGGAGCAGAGTGTCTGGGGAGAGAGAGAGAAACTCTCTTTGGCATGTACTTTGGGCTTTGTAACTTTGCAGACCTTTTACAGGCACAAAAAACTATATAACACACTGAATGAAGGGGAAACAGCACAAAAGCATAATAGGCCCTTTTAACACTGTAAAAACTAAAAATGGGTTATCATAACTCCTGCCAAGCTCGCTGAAGACACACAAGCACACCATGTAGTCCACAATGTATGGCTAACTGCCACCCGCCCACACAGCCACCCACCGCCAGCCCAAGTCTCTGCACATGCTCTCTGCAGATACAGCGGAAGATGGATTGCCATCCGAGGTGAATGACATCTTGTGTGCTTAAGAAACTGCTGAATCCCATCCGCACTTACGCCGGAGACAAGTTAGGGAGAAAGAGACGGGAGGTAAGATGAAAACGGGAGGTATGAAGTGATGGATGGGAGGGAGGCTTATAGCGGTGTGCGGATGGATGCTGAGTCGCGTGCTCGCTGGAGGGGAATGTTTGTTCCCTGCTCACTACCTCTATCCATCTCTCTTTTGAATAGTCCCAGTTGCGCTGCTTTGCCTCACCTCGCCTCCCCTCGCCATCCATCTTGCCACTGGCACATGGCTCTTTGCTTTAACACTGTGCAATATCTTTGTGCAATCCCGCCAGATCGTCTGGACGGACTATTCTATGTAATTTTGAATATTAAAGTGCACATAGTACATATTGCAGTCACCACATTAGAGACCTTGTAGGTCAAATAAAGACTCACATGTCCAGCCACTTTATATCCCACACTTCTGACAGGCTGCTACCAGAACACCAATAAGGAAGCTATAGTAGGCAGGTTAATTATCACAGCCTGTAATCTACAGGAAGACTTTGGTCTCAAGACAGCTCTGATCCACAGAGCTGTGAGGCGTCATTATCACCTGATGGTTTTGATTTGGCTCCACACATTCATTAAAGATACTCCCTGGTATCCTATATCCCGCTATGACGCCTCAGGTCTGTAATTTTGCTATTAAAAGTACCACCCATCAATAAGCATTTATGAAGGCGACCATGCAATCACAGCTCTTTAAGAAGAAATCAAAATCGAGTGTGAAAGCTGGCGAAATGAAGTGAAACTGAGTCAGAGCAAGTGGAGACTGTAAGGTGAATCATCGCTTTGGAGGGCGGTTCACTGGCCCATCCAACAGAATATCAATGATTAGTAATATCAGAGTTAAATAATAAATAATAATAAAAGAGGATAAATTTGAGAGATGTAACTGCGTTCATTATATTTCTATTATTCCAGTAATTACTCGTACAGTCCTTATGTGTTCTGAAGTGATTGGATGTGATTAGCAATGTCTCCCTTCATCTCTCCATTTCAACAGCCCTTGTCATCAGGAGTAGGGCTGGGTATCGTTTAACAAATGACAGCATCAGTACCAATATCAGTACCCTTAAAGTGACACCGGTACCAATAGAGTCATTCATTCAATACCCATCATGTGAAAGGAAGCTGTGTGTCCCACTGGCTAGCTAATCACAGCAAATACAGTATCCATACACTGAAAATCTCTTACAAACAGTATGTGTTTACTCATAATGGTGGATTAAAGGTGCACTCCACCAATTTAACACATAAAGATCAGTTTACTTGTCATTGGGAGTATTACTTTTGGGGCGTTTTCATAGTCCATTTGTCTGGTTCCGAATCGGAGAGAAATTGATACTGGTGGTTTGTTTTCTATTTAGTCTGGTTCGGTTTCACAGTGCAAAAATAAAAGCGGACCAAAAATAAGTTGCTGAGGGGCGTGTAGGAAGGAATTAATGTATATTTTTCAACTTGAGAGCTGCCACTTCTCTGCAGGGAATCGCAGACTTTGAAATGTTGCTGTTGAAGTTTTTTCACTTTGACTTGGCACTGATCGACTGTACGCACAAATCACTTCTCCTCCAGTTTATCTCGAATGACTTTATCTCTTCAGCCCAGATGTCAAGCAAACATCAGAGTACTGCAGAAGTCCAGGTCAGTCCTCTCCTACTCATGTTAACCTGTCGTTTACCTGTGTCCATCTCAACAAATGCCCGCACAGGCAGCCTGCGTTTTGGTTCGCTTTGAAACGGCCCGAGACCACCTCTCGTAAGCGGTCTTGGACCGCTTGTTTTGGTCTGCACCAGAGAACGATTACTGCATTCACAACTGCCCAAACGCACCGCACCAGAGTTTGATTAAAACAGACTAATTGTTGGCATGTGAAAGCACCCTTAAAGCATTTCAGTGTTCAGGAAATAAAGACAAATTGTTTAGGAAAAGATCTACTTAATTAGGTTTATGAAAAGATCGACTTGGTTAGGTTTACGCAACAAAACTACTCAGTTAAGGAAAAGATTGTGGTTTGGGTTCAAATAACTCAGGAAGTGGCGTAACGTAAGTGTGCAAGTTGAGTGACAAATAAATCAATGTTGACTTCTGGTTTCACCCAGGACACGAATGCCGGTCTCCTGGGCAAAAGTCTGGTGTTTTTTGACCCATAATTCCCGGTTTACGATTACGTGAATTACACACAAATTTATTTTATGGTATATACACGATTTAAAGTGCATTACCTTTGGTAGGTATAGCTAAGAACAGTGTATGAGACCAGCCTGCACTACTAGAGGTAAAAAAAGAAACTCCAAAGGATAACTTAAACAAGACATTGCCGTGAAACAGCGAATCAGGAATTTAGCATTCTTGCAGTGTTCACCTTCAGCTTGAATCCAATCAAACTTTGCTTCGGCAGATCAGTGCCTGCAGAGAGAGGAATCTCTGTACCAATATATCATGTTTTACAGCTATCTGAAACAGACTCAAGCTCAGTGTCCGCGGATGATCGGGCTTTAGACAAGTGGAGAGAAGTTGAAGAGGTCAAAAAAGACTAGAAAAAAATGGATTTGAAGGCAATGAGAATAAGAGCAAAGGAGTAAGTGGAACTGATGGGGTACTAGAAAGAAAAGACTGAAGTTGTCTGCGACAGGTTAAAATGATTAAGCTATTTCACTCCAGAAGGCAATTAGAGCTCAATTAATGCCATTTATCTCCTGCAGACAGGACATCATTGGCCAAGAGGGGGGAACATCACTGCAGGCGTCTGTACTCTCACACCGTAATGACAGACAGAGGTCTAAGCTGAGGGAGGGGAGACCAACATACGCATAACCTTAAGAAGTCAGGGGTTCATTTTATATTCCCACATGAAGAGGTTTCATAAGAACACCAGGAGGGCCAAAGTACACAAGACGCATACTAAATACCTGATGGTATCAGTTAAACCTCATTTACACTTACACCTAATGTCTGTCAGCTTCCAACTAATGTATCCTAAAGATATAAATGTCATTATATGTCAAACATAACTACAAATATACAATATGCAAGACTGTATTCCTGTTTAATGTCTATGGGTGGCCACACTGAGTCTATAATGTCTTCCATGTTGCCTCTGTCTTTCTCATCTTGACAGTCTATTTTCACCCTGGACACTCCACTCTGCTCTTCTAATGATTTATCGGTCCATCTCTTCTCTCTCTCTATTTGCTCTTCGTGCGTCTCATCTTTTCACTGTCCTCCTCCTTTTTGCTTTTTGTCCTGAGATCTGCTTCATCTCTATGTTTCCCTGCACTCACGCACTTCGAGGTGCATTGTTATTTACTGTGTTAGGTTGGGGAATTAAGTGCAGTGTGCTTTTAATTTCACACAGTAAACACGAGTACACTGACAAGAAGGATGAGCAACCTCAGCCGTCATTAATCAATACACCTCCGTGCGAGGCAGTTAACTGGTGTTTGTTATGTTTTCACTCACTTTTCTGTTGCAGTTCAGAGACTGGGTTTGACAACATGTTTCTATTGGGGCTGTCAATCGATTAAAATATTTAATCGCAATTAATCACATGATTGTCCATAGTTAATCGCGATTAATCGCAAATTAATCACATATTTTTTTTTATCTGCTCAAAATGTACCTTAAAGGGAGATTTGTCAAGTATTTAATACTCTTATCAACATGGGAGTGGGCAAATGTGCTGCTTTATGCAAATGTATGTAAATATGTATTATTGGAAATCAATTAACAACACAAAACAATGACAAATATTGTCCAGAAACCCTCACAGGTACTGCATTTAGCATAAAAAGATATGCTCAAATCATAACATGGCAAACTCAAGCCCAACAGGCAACAACAGCTGTCAGTGTGTCAGTGTAATGACTTGGCTATGACTTGCCCCAGACTGCATGTGATTATCATAAAGTGGGCATGTCTGTAACGGGGAGACTCGTGGGTACCCATAGAACCCATTTACATTCACAAATCTTGAGGTCAGGGGTCAAGGGACCCTTTTGAAAATGGCCATGACAGTTTTTCCTCACCAAGCATTATTTAGCCTCCTTCGTGACAAGCTGGTATGACGAGGTTCACTCTAGCTTTAAAACTGAGCCTGCTACAACCTCCGAAATACCCATTGGACTTTTAGGAGGTTAATAAAAAATCCCAAGTTGCGTTAAGACGTTAAAGAATTTAGTGATGTTGAAACAAATTTGCATTAACGCGTTATTATGGCGTTAACTTTGACAGCCCTAGTTCCTATGGCTTGGATCAACTCAACATGTCCTCATACAGCAGTTCGTATATCTTATGAAAAGTTATCCTCATTTTCCATGCGTTTTCCTACGATTGTCCAGCAACATGTGATGCCCGAGTCAATTTCTGCTTCAGTCTTTTCAAGATAAACTTCCGTCTTCACAGGAAACAACTTGGTTAAGTTTAGGCAACAAAACTAACGCTACTTAGTTAGGTTTAGGAAAAGATCGACTTCATCAGGTTTAAGCAACAAAATGACTTTGTTTTGGAAAAAATCATGGTTTGAGTTAAAATAACTAAGTGTCGTAACTTAAGTAAGGAAGTTACGTGACAAATAAAACAACGTTGACTTCTGGTTTCACACGGGGTACGGACACCGGTCTCCTGGGTGAAAGTCTGGTGTTTTTTTGACCCGTTCATCCACCCAGACCTCCTCCCTAAACGGCATTTGTCGCTCTTAATTCTTCACAATCATGTGGATTACATACAAATTGCTTTTGTTGGATATACTGTATATGAATTTCAGTTTTCCTAGGTATAGCTACAAACAGTGTATGAGAACAGCATGATCAACTAGGATGATTAAAAAAGGATGTTGCCAATCCAGACAAAATATTGTTCTAAATAGGAAAACACAAATGTAGTCCTTAAATACAGTTGTCCTTTAATACTGCAGATATGAAAGCCTGTTGCTGGAGGCTTTTACAGCAATAAATGTGATTGTTGGTAATTACTACAGGGACTTTTTGCCGATGCCAATTCAAGGGAATTTAAAGATACAACATAAAATGGATTAACAGTTGAATTGTCAGTGAAAAATATACTTTTGGGACTATCTGTGTTACAACATAACTGTTCTCAGTCCTTCAAAATGCATGTGAATCAGCAATGTAGCTGTGCCGTCCTTCATATAAACCTGATAGAATTCACAAGTAAAAAGTATTTAAAATGATATTCAAAACACAGACAGAAGCTTTATTGGAGGCTTTTATGACAATAAGGCAGCTCTTACATAAATCTTGCGTGCTTTTCCCACACTGCTGTTGTCCTACAATAACCTCAGCAGGACTCTGACCATCTCTTCCTCTTCAACGCTGTTATACAGTATATATATACTGCATATATGAAAGGTAAATACATGTAAGACTCATCAGATCAGAGGTACAGTACTCCTTTGCTCACTGCGCTGAAACAAAATATGACAGCTTCTCTCAACTACGCTGCGGCATCTAGCTGGAGAGTGACACGTGTGGTGGAATATTTCCCCACCAGCAGCAGCATCAAAGCTTCTCTATAAATACATGCACAGACGCAAACACACAATGACCCACATGCAAAGCAAACACACGGGCTGCCACCATGAGAGTGAATGGAAAATGGGAATACGTTAAAACAATTATACCCTTTGGGACTCTGCATGGGAAACAGAAGGAAACACACACACACACACACACACACACACACGTGTGCACAAACACACGCAGCCAGCCAACACATCACAAAGACGGTGGGCTTAAACTCAACTCTCTTTAATCTTCTGCATGTTTGTACTCAGTCTCATCAAAAAAGTTCATCTGGAGGTGAACCGTCCTAATGTGAGCTACTTAATATCGAGATGAGCTTGTTATAACGTATCTTCACAGCAGCTAATTAACCGTCAGTTAAAAAGACTGATTGTTTGATAAGATTGAGAAGAGAATAAAATGGTCTTTTAAGGGAAAATATGGTCACGTTACCTCGAAACCCAGAATGCATTTCAAGCCGCATTCTCAGCATTTAATTTAGTCTTTCATTTTACCAACTAAACTACATCCTGCAGATTATTTTTGTATTTTAGAAATTCTCCATAATCTGACAGTTGTTCACAAATTACATAACCGAAACAATAACACTGCATCAGTATTTTAGGCCAAGTTGAAGGTAAAGTTCAATATGTTGCCACATATTGTGGAATAGCACTGCAGTATTACAAGAGAATACCACTAATTGGGCGGTATGGCCAAAATCTTCTATCACGATATAGGTCATTTCATATCTCGATAACGATATATATCACGATATAGCATGTTTTCTGGTAATTCAATAATTTAATTAGAACTAGACAAATTTTCTCATTTTAAGAACTTGAGTGTAAAATGGACATTGAACAAAATCACAAGTTTTAAGTAACGTTATAGAGAAAAAAGAAATAACTACTAGGTCTAGCCTATATCGCGATTGAAACTATATAAATATATATATATAGATATATATATATTTATATCATTTTCACAATATATATCTTCATATTGCCCAGCCCTACAACGAATTAGAGAATTCAGAAAGTATGTGAACGTGGGAAAGCGATAATGTGAGAGAATGTGACTGTTGCAGGGGAACACAGAGAGTATTATGTGGGAACACAATAGTAAAGTGAGCAAACAAACAAAAATGGTAATAAAATAATCTTTCATTACTGTCACATGGCAAAAACCTCATGTCAGGAAGCAAAACATTTTGCAGCACTTGATCCCAACAACTAGATTTGTAATTGAAAAGCACCGTCAACTGCTGCAACAATAAATCGATTACTTGTCAAATTAATCACCAACTAGTTTGATAATCGATTAATCGATTTTAGTCTTTTTTTAAAGAAAAAAATAAGTCTAAATTCTCTGATTCCAGCTTCTTAAATGTGAATATTTTCTGGTTTCTTTACTCCTCTATGACAGTAAACTGAAGATCTTGGACATCATCTTGGGCTTTGGGAAACACTGATCTACATTTTCTGACCAAACAACTAATCAAGAAATAATTAATCAACAATGAAAATAATTGTTATAGTTGCAGCCCTACTGTCAGCTAATGCAAACACACATCAGTTTGACATTAAACTAACAGGAGAATATGTTGCTTTGGTGTTGAGCAGAGCATCATCACCACTCTACCACCTTCCAACCACACGTTCCCATTTCACATCCCATCAACAAGAGAGCAGAGTAGGAAACACTCTTTATCATGTTGCTCCATATTCAAACACATGGCTGGATTACACCATATACAGTATATATATAGCCATAAAACAGTATAGCCTAAAATTTAAAAACATTATATAATTGGAGGAAACAATGTGTAAAAAGCTTTATGAACATTGGCACCATGATATTTCACATTTAATACATAAAAGCAGAAATCAGGCTAAGGAAATGAAAATTTGTATTTTATTATTTATTTATTTTTTGTTACTGTTTTGCAGTCTTTCTATAATGAAGGTTTATAAATGCTGAAGAGCCCTGATAATAAACAATCCTTTGAAATCCTGGTCTCTTGGGGGGTTATGCCAGTTCAACTAATCATGCAGCACTGTGGAATAATTTCATCTTATTAAAGCGTTTAAATGTCAAAACATGAGTTGGTGAACTGAGCCATGTTGCTCTTATAAAAACCATCAGACCTTCATGTCAAGCGTGGCGCATCCATGTGACTGAAGCACATCAACAATAAGAGAGGCTCTCTGGAAAACAGGACACTTCAACATGGGAGCATCTAAAACACCACTTTTACTACAAGTCTGTTTAAAAAAACCAAAAACATATTAGATGTTATATTCCCCTCTCTGGGAAAAGCCTGGTTGTTGCTGCACACAGAGAAAAAAAAAGCCCAAAAATGGTGAGAAGGATTTTTTTTTTTTTTTTAGCTTATTTTGTGTATTGTATATTGGTAGAAATTCAATTTTTTTATTCTTATTTTATTCTAACGTTTTTATCTATTCTTTTGTTATTATACTGTTTGACTTGCACCAACCAAACCAAAGCAAATTCCTAGTGTATACCTCTTACACCTGGCAACAAACACCATTCTGATTCTGATTCTGATTCTGATTCTGATTCTGATTCTGATTCTGATTGATGTCCAAAAATGCAAAGAAGAAGATTAAAATAAGCCAGTGACATGACATGTCCCGAAAGGTTGTGTTCAGGCCCCTTTGTAAGAAGTGCTGCTGATTTGTTATTGTCGCCTCCAGTCCGGATGAAAACAGCTTTGGACTGTCTTGTCTTGTCCCTCCACCAGACAGCCCCAGCACCATTTGGTTCATTTTTGCAGAGCATCCCTTTTGGTCCCATCTTTAAATATATATATATATATATATATATATATATATATATATTTGTGAAGACATGATCAAAATGCATGATGATTTCTACTTGGAAATTAAAATTCGTGTGTGCTATAGAAGAAGAAGTGCGGTATAGTCGTGTGTTAAAACTTACCAGTTTGGTGGTTGAGTGGGAATTCCCCTTTTACATCCTACTGCAGGTGTCGGTGCGCTGCGCTATCTCCAACACACTGGACCCAGATTCACTCCAGAGCTTCTCCAGGACAGCCGGCTGTCAGCCAAAAAACGTGACCAGAATAATTTGCCCTCCGTTTTGTCATAAATATTACAGCGGGAGGGTGGTGGTGGTGCAGATGCAGAGAGCAGCGGTGGCTCCACAAATAATATCACATCAGTGTTTGGGCGGTTTTTCTTTTCTTCTTTTAATTCCACCAAATCAGCACGGCGCGCTACACCTGTCCACTTTTACGCAGCGGACTTGTACGTTCATCCCACACATGGACCACACGGCCACACAACGCATCATTATGCGCTATAACCGCTCACTGGAGCGCAGTCGCTCCATCCAGGCGACCAATACGGTGATCTGCAAGCGCAGAGAGGAGGGAGGAGGGAGGGATGAAGAGGAGGGAGGAGAGGGAGGGATGAAGAGGAGGGAGGAGAGGGAGGTTTTTTTTGTTCGGAGGGGGAGGAGACAGGGATGCGGGAGGAAGAGGAGGAAGAGGAAGAGGAGGAGGAGGAGGAGGAAGAGGAGAAAGAGGGGGAAGAGGAGGAGGAGGAGGAGGGAGGAAGAGGAGGAGGAAGAGGAGGAGGAGGAGGGAAGAAGAGGAGGAGGAAGAGGAGGAGGAAGAGGAGAAAGAGGGGGAAGAGGAGGAGGAGGAGGGAGGGGAGGAGGAAGAGGGGAAGAGGAGGAGGGTGGAAGAGGAGGAAGTGGAGGAGGAGGAGGAAGAGGAGGAAGAGGGGGAAGAGGAGGAGAAGGAGGAAGAGGGGGAAGAGGAGGAAGAGGAAGAGGACGAGGTGGAAGAGGGGGAAGAGGAGGAGGAGGAGGAAGAGGAGGAGGGGGAAGAGGAGGAGGAGGCGGAGGAAGAGGAAGAGGAGGATGAAGAGGAGGAGGAGGAGAGGGGGAAGAGGAGGAAGAGGAAGAGGGGGAAGAGGAGGAGGAAGAGGAAGAGGGGGAAGATGGGGAAGAGGAGGAGGAGGAGGAGGAAGAGGGGGAGGAAGAGGAGAGGGGGGCTGTGGGTGTGTGTGATGAGAAGAAGAGGAGGAGGAGGAGGAGGAGGAAGAGGAGGATGAGGAGGAGGAGAGGGGGGCTTGGGGTGCGTGTGATGGAGAGGAGGAGGAGGAGGAGGAGGAGAGGGGGGCTTGGGGTGCGTGTGATGGAGAAGAGGAGGAGGAGGAGGAGGAAGAGGGGGGGTTGCGGGTGCGTGTGATGGAGAAGAGGAGGAGGAGGAAGAGGGGGGGTTGCGGGTGCGTGTGATGGAGATGGGAAGCCTAGCCTTCCACAAGGACGACCTGAGATTCCTCAAGGGTGAACGCTCCTTTGTAGTAATTCAACGAGATTTCACAATTATTTGCGTCTCCCACTCTCAAAAAACACACATTACTCACACTTCACCTGATCCCCCTCACAGCAAAATGACTGGACTCAATAATATCACCCCCCCCCCATGCGGAGGAGGCTTGTGAAGGCTTCTGTCTCTGCTTTGCTGCACACTAGGGGGCTGCACAGTGAGCGTCTGCCCTCAGTATCACACTCTACAATTTCAATGAGCTGGTTAAAGAGCAGATTCATGAGGCTTGAAGCCATATTTCACCTGAGATTATCATCTCATCGTAAGGTGCATTCATCCCTCCCTCTTGCTGTACTACGAAGCGCTCTGTCACTGTGCAGGGATCAAGGTCATCAACTGCTAAATTTGTGACCTTGGGCGCACACAATAAATATGAGGTCCCCTGTCAGTGCAGTTCTCACGCTGATTCACAGACGGTTATTCTAGCGAGGGGTGTAAATTGCTTTGAATATGTTAGATAAACTGTGCAGAGGGAGATGTAGATAAAAGGTATGAACACCTGGGGTCTCGGAGGAGAGCCGGGGCAGCTGATGTCAGCTGTGAAGCAGAAACTCCCGTATAGTGGAAATGTCTGCTGGAATCATAATTTTAAAAATCCTCCATTAAGTCTGTTTGTTTTTCCCCAAATGGATGTATTAGAAAATGGATCTGAATATTAAACTTATTTTGAATTGGTAAACGGTTCCTACAACCTGCGTCTGAAATCTCCATGCTTGACCCTTGTATGCTAATAAACAGATGGTGGAATAAACGCTGTTTATATAACCTTGAACAAAGAAAAACATTTCATGCTTCTGAAACTAAATAAAATCAGTGTCGGCCCTCGCGCACCTCCACCCACCATCCACCCTCTAGGTTTTTATATTCCAGCCTAATCTTGACTCTGCAGTTTTCTTGTTGCTATCAGTATCATCATCCTCATGATTTATATAGGCCTAAGGTATATGCCCTTCAGTTTTTATCTGTGGAGTGGGTTATGTTTAAAGCAATAGTTTGACATTTTCGGAGATATTCCCTTTCTTGCAGTGAGTTACGAGAAGATAGATACCACTCTCATGTCGGTCTAGTTAATATAAGGCTACAGTCAGCAGCTGGTTAATATGGCACATTTCTAGTCTTCTGAACAGAATGTCAGAATTCACACATTCATACACTGATGGCAGATGCTGCCATGCAAGGTGGCAACCTGCCCATCAGGATCTAATCTAAATGCTCATTCACACACCGATGGCTCAGCCTTCGGGAGCAATTTCGGGGTTAAGTGTCTTGCTCAAGGACACTGTGACATGTGGATTGGAGGAGCCGGGGATCGAACCGCCGACCTTCCGATTGGTTACCTCTGAGCCACAGCCGGTTAACTTAGCTTAGCATAAAGACTGGAAACGGGGAAACAGCTAGCCTGGCTCTGTCTGAAGGTGTCTCCCAGCACCTTAGCTCTTTTTTTCCCTCCGTATAAAAACTGTAAAAACAGCAAATTGCAGTTTTACAGGGTTTTATGTGCCGGACTAGGCTGCATCCAAAATCACATACTGCATACTCAATAGGTGTACTATCGTTCAACATACTTTTGTGTGAATAATCAGCAGTATGTATCTTTTCGGACGTACTGAGCAGTAATTTACGTCGTCACTTCCCGAGAGCCTCCTTGTCGGTTGGAGACGTGTAACTATGGTAACCCGTGCATATCTCATGTGACACAAAATGACGGTTTGTGAGAATAAAATCTGATTTAATTTATAAAATATATTACGCCTAGCTAAGTGAAATCGTTACACTTAAATTGAAGTGTTATTGATGTTACAGAGCTGTCCGTTAACTTCCGTTATGAACGTTGTCTTAAGTGACGCATTGCATTGTGGGATATTTATGCCTCCGTAGAGTCCAACGTTGCATACTGTAATACATCACCGGAAATAGTATGCAATTCGTGTACTCTTCGGTATCACACTAAGGTTTCAGACATACTGAAAAATCTAGCGTACTAAATGAAATGTTAGTATGGAATTTCGGACGCAACCTATTTCTTGTCTGGGAGCGGTAACTTCCTGAATTATCTGAAAGTTGCCTGGCAACCTCGAGACTACAAGACCACAGCCATAACTACAGCATACAACTGCACCGTGTCGTTTTTACACTTTTACGAGAGATATAAAGTGTTAATTAGTTAACTTTAGAAGCAATGGTAGGGAAATTGTATTACCTTTGGACAGAGCCATGCTAGCTGTTTCCCCCTGCTTCCATTCATTATGCTAAGCTAAGCTAACTGGCTGTAGCCGTATATATTGTGGGCCTATACCATACATGAGAGTGAGTATTTCCAAAATGTCGCACTATTCCTTCAAAAACGGAATATTATAACTATAATATGAATTGTATTATCCAGGCCCAGGTTTGGTTCAGGGTGGACTGACCTTCTGCTGTGCTTCATGTGTGTGTGGAGCAAAGAAATGTGTACAAAGGGACTGCAAGCAGATTTTGGGAGGAAAAAAAACACATAATGACTTTATGTACTGAACACCTCATGGTCTCAGTCTAAACACTTTAACACTTTTTCTGTACATTTGGTGCCCAGCCTATAACCCACTTCACACCCTACCACCTCCATACCCATATTCTCTCTGTCGCCCACCTTTTCACTGCGCCACATATTTTACAGGACACCGAGGCCCCCCCCCCCTCCCCCCCCGTCCCTCTGAGCTGCAGTCCCTATTTTTTTTCGACAAACACAAAAACACAGTGAACTGCCCTTGCTACCGATCTGAATCTCTTGTGAAAACAGTCACATACAAATGCAAAGCTAGCCAGTGATTAGGAGCATCTGCCAAACACCCACATACCATATGCCCGCGTCACTCAGCCAGGGAAAAATACTGAAAAACATCTAAACACACGCTCACTATACTAGAAAGCAAATAAAACACACACAATGACACATGTACACAAAAACACAAAATATTCATACCCTAAACATTTATATGCTGAGACTTACTCCAGAATACACAGCAAGATGACAGAGTGAAAAAACAGCGGGGTCTACATTCAAGCACCAATCACAGCACGAATCTGTGCGACATGATGGGAAATTCCCTTCACTGTCGTCCATTTGCAATATTCAGTGCATTTCAGCAGCTATCTTATGACAAATGCTGTATATTTACTGTTTCAGTGTATCTCTTGCCTTGTGTACTCCGACATTGAAGCCTAAAAAGCAGGGAGGATTTAAAAACCAAAGCGACGGGGGATCTGGGGTTCCTCCCCCAGAAAAATATGAGTCTCAGAGACTTTGTTTCCTTTTAAAGAATGAAAATAACAAAATAATAAGTACACTGCAACAGTATTTTAATAATAAATAGGCCTACTTTTCTCTGTTCTGGCGTGAATCTCTAGCTAACATTCATCAGTTCAGCTCAAACTGCGTTGTGTCACGAGCAGCTCTCTTCCGCCGTGAAACAACATAGGTGTATCTCTATTATCGTCGAGGTGGAAACAGTAGGGCTTATACACGCTATACAGTGCTAGAAACAGGTTGAGATAGCGAAAAGGAAAAAAAAGGTGTGAAAATTTGCCATAAATTGTGAGCCGGGGGGGAGGGCAATGAAAAACGGGAGTCTCCCGAGAAAATGAGCAGGGTTTGAAAGTATTTGCTTACTGATTACATATATTTCCCAGAATGCCTTTCAGCAACACCAAGACAAGGGGCATGAACTTGATGCATACAGTCGTAGATTAAGGAGTCTATGGAGAATCTCATATAATTTATGTCCTTCCTCTACAGAGGTTTTCTTCCCATATGGTTAGTAAATGTCAGTGTAAAATGCTAAGGTTAGAAAGAAACAGTCGCTCTTTGATTTTAAGGGGTGATATCAAAATGTGACCTTTTCTCTTACGTGTTAGAGCAGTGAAACGTTTTTTGTCACTGGAAACATCTCAAGTTGTCTGCTAACTATACACAGATATGAGATAAAAAGATACCACATGTTTGTTAATTTTTGTCTTTTGCATGTGAAGTAGAAACTGAATGCCTACAAGTAGTAAGAATGTTTTTCCTTTAGCCAGTAATGTACAGTTATACCTCCCTGTTTCATCCCTGGAGAGACATTTTCCCTACAGGCATAAATAAAACATCAGTTTCTCCCTGTGGCTTTATTTTTTTTATAGGCTAGTCAAAGTCCATGGTCACGTTTCTAGATCAATGTGGAAATTAAACATTCATCGGAGTGATAATGTGCATTGTCTTGTGCATTTACTGTAGCCTCTGTGGTGTGGGTAATACGTCCCTGTGTCCTGTCTGACAGCATGCCCAGCCTGATCTCATGGGAAGGTGTATAACTAGCACAACATTTTAAGGACATTCCATGTGTCATGATAACGCATTTTAAGCTTTCTGGGTTGACATTGTGAAGCAGCTTTTTGTGTGTCATTTAACGCCATGTTGTTGCCATGAAACGGTCGCGGTTATGTTTAGGCAACAAAACCACTTAGGTTTAGGAAAAACATCATGGTTGGGCTTAAAATAAGTATGTAAACTAAGTAAAATACCAACGAAAATTAAGTAATGTACGGAAACCACATCACAAATGTCACAAAAATCACTTCAAAATAATGCAACACTACTTTGGGACACGTATACTTGTCTCCTGGTTGAAAGTCAACTGTGTTTGTTTAAAGTCGGGGTAGGCAGAATGTTTTTGGCATCATTGGGCAAAAAATCCATAATAACCTCTCAGCATATTGTAATTCAAGTGTTCTGAGAGATAACTAGACTTCTGCACCTCCTCATGGCTCTGTTTTCAGACTTTAAAAAAATCTAGTCCATGACGGGAGACTTTGGCCAATCACAGGTCATTTCAGAGAGAGAGCATTCCTATTGGCTGTTCAGTCAACGGAGGCAGCTGTCAATCACTTGCAAAATCAGATCAAACGGTCAAACTAGGCAGCGCTGATCAAATATGAATCAATATTCTGTTACTGTAATTTCTCTCCTCCTGTTTTCAGAAACATCTTGTAGTGTAGTGTTGAGCTGTAAAATGAGAAAGTTTGCTCCGGCTGGTGGGCGGTGCTTGGTATTTCCTCAGCTGATCTCAACATGGCTGCCAGGTCACAATCTTTCTCATTTAACAGCTAAACAGTACACTACAAGATGTTTCTCATGCGCTACTGTCAGGATATAGTGATTGTTTTATAAAATTAACTTCTTTTTTTTAAACTATATTTGCTCCATTTCTACCTACTGCTGCTTTAAGTGCTGTGTTTGTTTGATCCACCCAGCGTAAGCAGTCTTTCTCACTTTTTATTCTACGCCACTAGCTCTGAGCGAAGCATAATCATGCATTTACATTGCAGTCAGTACAAACTACATCATGTGAAATGACAAGCAACATGAAATGGAAAGCAAGAATGGTGTTGTTGTTGTACTTACAAATTGCAGCGTCATTCATACCATTTGGTGAGACCAGGCTGGCATGCCTGGTAGCGAGGGAGTCTGTGTCTCCGTCTGTCTGGCGCAGCGTCAAAGACCCCGACGTAACCTCTGGTAAACACATGTCCAGACCTGGGGCCCACTCTGACTTCAGCCCACTGACCCGTCAACAGAGAGACAGACAGAGATAGTCGCACCGATGCCGCCACTAACAGACTCACACACTGGTAGACCCAAAATAAAGTCACCTTTACCCACCGGTTTCCCAACTGGGTGCACGCACACACACACACACACACACACACACACACAGGTGTAACTAATAACATGCAAATTGCTGCATCACAACTGCTGAAACCAAACCATCCTTAATGTTAGTCATTACACCTGTGCTTTTCCTGCTATGACAAGTTAAAATTAGTGAAAAAGATCAATGAATCTAATTCATTTAATAAAAAAGTGTTCTTATGCTAGCAATGTTATCAAAACTCAGGTTAGCAAAGGGTAGCAAAACAATATTTAAAAAAAACAAGATGAAAAGAACAAGACTGAGTCTGCAGACATGCTAGTGGCTCCGTGAGGCCTCAGCACGCAATATATAGCAGGTATAATGTGTACTATCTTAGTTTAGCGTGTTTGCATGCTAAAACTTAGCACTAAACACAAAGTAGGCCTACAGCTGAGGCTGATGGGAAAGCCATTAGTTTTGCAGGTCATAAACCAAAACAAAGTTTTGGATAAACAACATTTTGGACCAGATGGTGGCACTAGATGAAAGGTTAGAGGATCCAAATGTCTACAGTTTATAGTATGGGAACCGTGAATGTCTGTGCAGAATTATATTCAATTTATCTAATGGTTTGACGTGTTTCAGTTTGGACCAAAGTGGTGCATTTTGTGGACATTTTGTCCGGCGCCATCCTGGTTTTTGGCAACCAAAAGTGACACGAGAGGGTGGAGCTAAGTGCAACCAAACACTGAATAAGATGTCTTTAGGTGACCAAAATGGGGATAATTAACTTTCATAAACTGAAAATACACTGTGAAAGGGTTAAAGTGGTAAGATGAAAACACGGACAGACAACGCCGTGGTAGCGACCTGTCAATCACAAGGTAGCCACGCCCTTATAGCATCTCCTGCTTTATGGTCTATTTGACTCTAAATGGGACCATAATTTACTAAATGAACATCGTGCTGTATTGAACAATACTTGAAACTAGTGATTGAAATATACAGTTCCTGCTCAGATGAAAGGCACTTGAGAGGCAAGATCGATCAGATAGACATAAGAGGAGAGGAAGCAATAAACATGAACGAGTAGTTCACATTCACTGAATTCCAGCTGATACAGAAGAACAAAAATTAAGTGCTTTGATGCAGACGAGTAAAAAAAAAAAAAAGCGGAGGAGTTGACACAAAAGAAGAGAACATTAAGAATCAAACTGTGCACCCTGATAACTGTATGCATGAGATGGCATGAGGAAGAAGAAGGGAATGAAAGGATAAAAAAATCTTTGTGAAGCCATTGTGGCTTGACAAAATGACCTTGAGCCGAGGTTTGAGGGAGGCAAACGCTGAGCAAGGGGCACGGGGCAGACAGAGAGGATTATGGGTGAGGTGGAGTGAGAAAGACAGCCAATAAAAAGAGCTAAAGCGAGAAAATAGATGAAGCCAGTGAGGGAAAGAAGGAGAAGTGAATCTGCAGTGGCTGTTTGATCAGAACCCAACCAATTACAATGATGCATTATGAAAACGAGGAGACAAATTTACCTTTTCCCAGCATAAAGAAGAGGAAGCAGGGCACACAGAGGGCGACTCACTAAATGCCACCTTTGAAGTGTATTTGTATAAGCCTGTGGTGTCCTGCCTGAAGAGGGGGCAGACTGACAGCTTGATTTACCCTCTCATTAGTGCACCCAGGAAGTAGCCCTGGACCTGCACAGGGGGTCTAATATTGACTGTGTCACCATGACTGTGTGACCGGCCACGGCTGGCCAATCACCTTTAACTGGTATTTTGCGGCGACTGTAAACTATAATTTTTTTTTTGCTGCATGCCCCACTGTGAGTCCACCGGCTGCTGCTTTTCAAATAAGTGTAATGGGCTGTGAAATTAGTTTTATCTCTGCGCACAACATGGCTACAGAACAATTCTGGACAATCTAGTCTCCCTAAAGGCCGGGTTCAGGAAATGCATTTTCACTCTAAATGACACACATATACGTGCTTTAGTTAATAACACATTTGACCAGCGCGTATAGGTTTCAATAAGACAGAAACACGTCTTTTCATTTGATTGGATGATATTTTTGTCCGGTAAGGACAAGTTGGCACAGGTGTCTGCATGACTACGCATTCACCTGTGCTCCCGCAGTCAAAATCAGTCAAGACATGTCTGGTTTGATTGAACCACAAAGGGACTGTGTGATGGATGGAAGATGAGACGCGCACTGACCTGTCACTTCAACCCATTCTCGGCCCCTTCCCACCTGACCCGCGCCTGTGCGGTCTGCTCTCCCTGGGCACCATCTCACATCCACGGCCCTGTCTTTCGGCTCAGCCCTCCTGTTCCTTGTCCACACGTACAGCCTGTCACTTCCCTCCCATCCTGACTCAGCTGCACTTCAATTCTCCAGCAGCACAGCAACAGCAGGGCCCTCCTGTACCCCATCTGCATGCATAAAGATGGTAATGGCTCGCGGTCATCATCCTCAACCATTTTCAACTAGCCACTACGTCTACAAACTGGTGTCAGTGTTTTCTTTAGGGTGCCATTTGATTCAGAGTGAAGATATTACTTGAAGCCTGCCTGAGATAATATTCTGAACAAGAGAGACGGAGCCCTGGAGCCCAGTAATCCAAGCTGATACATCCTCACAGACAGCTTTCAAACATCCATCTACAGAGACGAGAGGAGAATAATCTTCTGTTTCACCTCACCAGTCTTTCTTTCCATCTCCATTAAACTACAATTTCTCTGCATCAGTGTCATCCCTTTCTCTGCGTGTTTTAACATTCAGTTGTTGCAACATATTCAGTCAAAGAGGGAGCCTTACTTCACACAAATGTTAATGAATCAATAGGCAATTACTTAGGGAAGTGGTCGCATGAGCCCGGTTAGGGAGCAGAGATCAGAAAAGTCATTCAGGTAATGATCCCATGGGTCCACAGCGACAGCACAATTTGAGTCATTAAGGGAATGAAGAGGGAAAATGAAGATTATTGTATTTCCAAGCCGTTGACCCGAAGTGAAGTAGAGTCCAAAGCTGAGGACAAACTTTACTTATCCAAAATCAAAAGTGAAATATGAGCTGGAAGCTGCAGAAGGATCTTACTGACAAGGACGTCTGGCAACTCAGGCTACTGGCTAAGTGGGGTCGTAGGTCAACAGACTGCGCTGCGAACCATGTCTGAGGGAGTGGGGTGACATTGCTGATAACACAAACAAACTGAGAAGTTTAAAGGTGCTCTATACGATATCCAGAGCATCAATGTCAGAAAACAACTATTTTCTATGTAAAGATATAGAGGAGTAATGTCTACCTAAGCAGAGAATGAAGTCGGTTATATACGGCGGTTACAGCTGATAACGCCGTCCCGAACGACAGCGCTGTTACGGAAGCGTGGCACCCACCCTCCGGTTCCCCCAAAGTTAACACCTTTATCTCTGTCAGCACTGTAGTCATTGTTTTCACTGTTAGCGCTAAATTTGACAGAGAGTAACAGAGTCTACAACCATGCTAGCAGCTCTTTGAGTCTTGCACTTTGGCAGTAGTTTTAGTTGAGTGTGTTAGTGTAACAGGGTTTGTGTGTACAAACCCTCCGCTTGCCATAAATTCAGTAGTGTAGGTGGATTCATGAGAGTTTCGCTCAAGGTAAGTTGTTTATCTCCGGGCTCAGCATGTAACAAATTCATCTCAATATGTCTTCTGTATAAGCATGTTAGTGTTGTGACCTCTTGAAATGATGCTATGAAATGTAATGAGTGTGGATGAAATGCATTTTACAGAATTAAACTGGTCAACTAGTGCACTCAATAAACTAGGTGGCTGCTGTGTTAAAAATAACTTGTTCATCTTTTACAGGGTGTCGAGTCTGAACCGGACCGTTGGGATCCAACTGTTTGACTGACTGCAGCACAGAAATAGAAGCAGGCACCCCGTCCATTGTTCCTCCACCCAACACAACACAAAGTCAAAGAGTTGCTTAACCAGCCACTTTCAGTGGTGTCTGTCTGACCTCAGTTACACCACGTTGCATTAGCATGCTAACATTTGCTACATGCAGTTATCAAATTCATCATTTGGGCACCGTGGACATCTGTACCAAATCGTGATGGCAATCCATCCAATAGTTGTCGAGACATGTCACTGAAAAACATTAATGTCAACCTGCAGGTGGCCCTAGAGGAAACACCAGGGGATCAACAAGGTCAGTGGGATTTACCTTCTGGGAACCATGAGTGTCAAAATGTCATAGCAATGCATCCAACAGTTGTTGAGATATTTCAGTGTGGCCCAAAGTGGTGGACCGACTGACAGACAGATGTGCGTTGCCTTCCCTAGAGCTACATCAATAGAAAAGAAAAGACCACTTTCCGGTGAACTTTCATACTGCCTTAGTTTAGGCAGAGCACTGAAGTTGCATTTGCATGTTTGCTGACTGGCATTAGGGCTTCTTTCATGCTACACAATCACAAGCTTATTGGCTACCAGCTGACTAGTAACATCCAATCCAATCTCAGAACCCATCGGCCATCGGTCTGATGATGGATAAGCCAAGGTTGTGGCTAGAAGGTAACACACAAATTGCAAAACTCTCGCAAGATGGTTAAGGTTAGGCATTGACCTCGAATGGTTAGGGTTAGGAGAGGTTGTGTGAGCTCGTGAGAGCTTTTTGCAAGTTTTCACAATTTGCGGGTTACCTTCTAGACACCACCCTGGGACAAGGGGCTATAATTCTGGGGATTTGGTGTAGTCAGCGGATAGCTGGGCCAAGACTTCCGTTTCTGTACGCTGCTCATTGTTTACAGTCTGATTAGCAACTTGAGATGCGAGACTGGAGTTGGAGTTGAGGGACGAAGTGTACGACCAGATTGTTCCACACCTAGCAAGTTTACAAGCAAATTTGAAACCAATAAAAAGCTAAATCATTATGAGACGATAGCCGATGGATTCCCAGATTGCATTTCGGCCATTGCGTTCCGCTTCTTTTGCTCTCCACATGGACTGTTTACCTGCATTCAACCTAAGCCTGCTCGAACATATACTACTCTAACTACAAACAGAAACCAGAACGCTTCTGGTGGCAAAATCTTGTCTTGTTGCCTACAGATTCTACATATGAATGCAAAAATCTGCAATCATACAGGTGTACAGCGTGGCCATTATAACCCGACACTTCTCACTATCTATCTGCTGATGTGCTCATGTGTCATCTGCTGCTGCAGCTCCCTACACCACCTCAGCCACCACCCTATTGCTCGTTACTGTTGACTTAACAAAGATTTATTGTTCATGGACTGTATGTTTGTTCAAGGACGATTAGTTTTCCCATTAATGCTTTAAATCTTTCAGAGCTTCCTCATAGGAGGGAAAGCATTTTCATATGAAAATATATCACCAGAGTAATCAAACTGCAGGGACAACCCATGGACCGCCTTGTCATGCTGCTACACCACACTATCAGGAGCAGGTCTACATGTAGGTGTTGCACCAGTTCCAACGTGCAGGAAGTGCCTTACAGGATCCTATCTTATTGCCATCTCCCCCTCTCTTCCAATAACCAACAATTTCCACCACTCTCTGCTTCCTAGTCAGCTGCAAAATTACAGATTACAGATTTGCTTACAGTCAAGAGAGGGAAGTGGATCACTGGGAGGGAGCGGGGGTGAGAGAGAGAGAGAGTAATGGATGGGGAGAGCTGAGAAAACTAAAAAAGTTTGAGCATAAATTGAAATAGAGCATGTGCTGCTGAATGACAGCAGGGAGAGATGAGAAATGGCATATGCTAATTCAGGCTTATGCGCCTGAAATATCCCATGAGAGGCTTTTAATAATGCTGAGGCATTGTGACACTCAGGTGGCCACCATGCTCATCACTGCCATAATGAAG
Organism: Sebastes umbrosus; assembly: GCF_015220745.1. Taxonomy (NCBI): domain Eukaryota; kingdom Metazoa; phylum Chordata; class Actinopteri; order Perciformes; family Sebastidae; genus Sebastes; species Sebastes umbrosus. The sequence continues at coordinate 27,359,694 of NC_051269.1, read as the reverse complement.
AGAAATATGCTAATAGCTGACTCATCTGCTGGAGGAAGAATCGAACAAAGTAAACAAGACTCTTCGCTGCCCTCTCTGTTAGTTTATGGAGGAGATGGACGGCAGAGGAGGCAAAGTGAGGAGGAAGCATTTAGGGGGAGAGAGATGGATGATGGGATGGAGGGAGGAGGTGCTGCCTGACATTACTGTAGAAATGAGTTGTTCAATGCAAATTCAAAAAAATTAGACGCAATTAAATGTCTTGTTTATAACATTTATATGTACACAAATACTTAAACAAACAAAAAAAACATCTACAGAGCCTTTAGAAAGGTGTCGAATGGCAATTGATATATTTAATCGTGATTAATCACATGATTGTCAATAGTTAATTGTGATTAATCACACATTTTTTTTTTATCTCTTCAAAATGTACCTTAAAGGGAGATTTGTCAAGTATTAAATACTCTTATCAACATGGGAGTGGGCAATTATGCGTGCTTTATGCATATACTGTACATGTTTATATGTATTATTGGAAATCAATTAACAACACAAAACAATGACAGATATTGTCCAGAAACCCTCACAGCTACTGCATTTAACATAAAAAATATGCTCAAATCATAACATGGAAAACTGCAGCCCAACATGCAACAACAGCTGTCAGTGTGTCAGTGTGCTGACTTGACTATGACTTGCCCCAAACTGCATGTGATTATCATAAAGTGGGCATGTCTATAAAGGGGAGACTCGTGGGTACCCATAGAACCCATTTACATTCACATATCTTGAGGTCAGAGGTCAAGGGACCCCTTTGAAAATGGCCATTTCCTCACAAAATGTTAGCGTAAGTTTGGACCGTTATTCAGCCTCCTTCTGACAAGCTAGTATGACATGGTTGTTACAAACAGATTCATTAGATTCTTTAGTTTTATATGGTGCCAGTATCTTTATTCTAGCTTTAAAACTGAGCTACAACCTTAAAATCACAAGTAGCATTAAGGAATTAAAGAAATTAGAAGCATTAAAATGAATTTGAGTTATCTCTGTGGAAGATATCCAACATTTGGTTCCCACTTCTAAGAAGGCTTGTGAGCCATTAATAAAACAACGGTGGTATCACGTGGTATCTCTGGGTCGTCAGTTATTGTGAAAAAAATTGATAAATGGCTGAGATTGACGGTAAGTGCCTGGCAACGACTTGTTGTGAAGTGAATGCAATGGAACGGGGGAGAGAGAATGAGTGAATGAATCTAGTGGCTGAATGTTAACAATGTTATCAATAGCACCTTTAATGCACAGCTAAAGCCTTTGTGACCTTCATTTAGCATTTTTAAAGGATCTCAATTTTTTTTTAAACACACCATAAAGCACCATTCTGTCACGCACAAAAATCTGGATTCACAGTCGGTGAAATGTGAGGTGATCAGAGGTAGGCTGGTGTGTAATATCCATCTGTAATTGAAACCACTTTGTGTGAGAGTGCCAAAAACCCAGAGAGGTTATCCCAAATGCTCAGATCAATAGACTGAATAAATGCTTAGACTGGCACAACTCTGGGTGCTCAAGTGAAAGACGTACAGGACAGAAGAAACTTCCGATGCCCTGTCCACACTCACAAACTCCAGGAGATCAAACAGAGAAAACGAAAAGGTCAAAGCATCGGGTGAATCTGCTGTGAACAGCACGCACAAGCTTTGCAGTAATCCCACAGTTTCTTTTTTTTCATTTATTTCTCCTGAAACTCACACTAGATGAAGAAAAGCATATGCACCTTAAAAGGACCCACACACAAATGGCTCCTGTGTTTTTGCTTAATGAGCGATACGTACAGCAAGTAGGACAGAAATAAAGATACAAGAGATACGGATCATATGCTAATATGGCTGAGAGGGTAAAAGTGAGATTGAGCACATTTCTAGCATGTTTCATTGCTATAGCAACAGCCTTTGTACTTGTGGAGGGAAGTGGGTGGCAGAAAAAAAAGAGCAAGAGTGAGAGTGAGAGGAGTGACGGAGAGAGAAAGAGAGAGACTTTGGCTTGCTCCGCTCTCTTGGCGAGGTTCTACCAATCCAGATCCCTGCCAACCCAGGACCCTGGGGCTTTAAACAGTCAAGGTCACTGAAGAGGAAAAATGAACAACTCCTAAACGTGTTTCTGCATACTCCACATCCGAGGGAGGTGATGAGGAGCAGTCCTGGTTCACACAGACAGGGGGAGCCACCATTGTACTCATGGCGTGTGCATGATTGTCCTCCACAAGACCCACTAGAAGTATCATGGTGGCTGTGAAATACCCTTGAAGGGTCACGGATAGTAATCCTTATTGTGCCTCATTTGAAAGCCTCAAATCTTATAGAGAAAAGCAACATAATATTCTGTATTTGCAAAAAATTCACACACAAGCAGCCCTGAATGTGCTTCCAGTTTTATGCAAATCCATCAATAATGTTGCATTCAACTTAAACGGCAGCAGTAGCAGCAACGCTGTTATGGTGGGAATTACAATAACACCAATAGAGCTCAGCACATAAATGCAGTGAGGCGGGCACTTAGTTCATATTAAATTACAATTCAGTAGTAGCCAACGTTCACACACACATTAGCATAAGTCTGCAAAGGACAACCTTGAGTCACGAAATCAGTGTGTGTGTGTTTAGAGAGAGAGAGAGCCCTTAGGAGCCCCAGAAGTAGCAGAGTGAATATCAAATTAGTTAAGGTTATTAAAGCTCCCCTCGTTTCATAGAGACCTAAGTTTGCAGTCAGTCTTCTACAGTCAGTCCCCGCACATACACACACATATACACACGGCCGTGTACTTCTATCTTTGTGAGGACACTCATTGACATAATGCATTCCCTAGCCCCTTAACCTAACCTTAACCATCACAACTAAATGCCTGACCCCAACCCTTACCCGTACCCTAACCTCTAAACCTAATTCTAACCTGAACCTTATAACCACGTCTGAACCCTCAAACTGGCTTTTGAAGATATGTCCGAAAGTGAGGACCAGCCAAAGTGTCCTCACTCTGAAGGTCTAAATCTAAAATCGGTCCTCACAAAGGTAGCTGTACAAGTACACACACACACACACACTATCCTCACATGTCCTCTGAAAGACTTTCGGGACCGCTCTAAAGGCTTTTGGTGTCTTGTGTAAAGCTCACTAGTTACGGCTGCCGAAATCAGTGACGGCTGCTATTTTTGGGTTATGTGAAATGTATCTCTCTGACACACCAATCATGAAGAAATGTGTGTGTGTGTGTGTGCGTGTGTGTGCCAGTGAGCGTTCACACACGCACACACACATGCACACAAATTCGATAATAACAGACGGGAGGAATGGAGCAGATTGGGGGGAAAGGCATGGCAGCAGAGAAGTGTGAGAAACATACATAAATTTATACATGTAGGTTCGGCAGCAGCAGGGTTGTATTACGGTGTTATGTCAGTGTATGAGTAACCACTACAGTGTGGGTCATATTACATAAGTCAGCCTCGCTGATGAAGCTGCAGTGCTTCAGGTAACGGTTACGTAGAGAAGGCAGCCCTCATGCTGTGGTATCATAGGAGGCTGGTGCTTTGAAATTTAACAGTGTTTAAGTACATTTGGAAATAAAAACCTATTTAGTCCGACGGTGACGCAGCTCTCTTTGCACACAGCTACAGAATCTATTTTAAGAGGCTGGATAGTCTTAAAGAAAATAATAGGCTTCATAATTTCATAGTATTGTTCATTTCTAGCTGCAAATATACTTAGACAAAAGCATGTGGACTATGAACCACTATGCATGCACTCGACGTTACACAGCTACTGTAGCATGCTACCAATGTTAATAAAATATGCCGTTGAACTTTTCACTTTGAAAATAATGTAATGTTATAAATGTGACTCGTCTAGACTGAACGGCGAAAAAAAGACAGTAACTCAGATATAAAAACACTGTTTTATATCTACAGTGTAAATTCTCCCTGCGATGGAGTTTCTATTCATCCGTAAAGAGATGCATTTCCTTGCGTTAAACACTACAGTAAGAGGTGTAATCAGTGTACTACACGGATTTACAGACACAAAACAAAACTGTGTGGAAACGAGGTGTTAGTACTGTTACAGCATGACAATCTGTGCATGAAAAAAAGTCCTTAAAGAAATGTTTTTTCTGAGTTTGGTGTGGAAGAACTTGCACAGAGTAGACAGCTGAACCCCGTCCAACACTGGCCAGACCATAAATCAGTGTCACACCTCACTAATTCTCTTGTGGAAAGCCTTCCCTACAGAGAGGTGGCTGTTATGCAGTAGCTGCATACTAACGCCTCCGGCAGCGGCCTGTCTTTGTCCATCACCTGAGCAATTTGAAGCCTTTTCCCCCGTATTTATCTTTACATCCACAATCACTGTCAGTATTGTCGTGATCATGTCCTCGCCACAGTGCGCATAAATTTGTTAAAGCTGTCACACAGCCGCTGCCAACACATGCAAGCACACAGCATGATAAGGTGCTGACTGAGATAACTTTTGAAATGAAGTCAGGTGAAGGAAGAGGACGAGGTGACGGCGGAGCTGCGTGAGGCCTGTTGGGGTGTGATGAGGTGGATACGGAGCCGGAGTGTCTTCCACCAGGGGAAATCAACCAAGGGCAGAGAGCATGGAAAAACCAAGGGGGGAGGAGTCGTGGCCAACAAGCAGAAAATCCTCTCATTAATAAAATCTGCTGATGAAATTAGAACATCTTGATCAGTCACACACGCACACACACTGGGCGATTTCTGATCTCCTAATCTTCTCCATTAACCCTTTCATTGACAAATGATGTGGTGAATTTCCATGACTGGAAAATGGATGAAAATTTTGTGTGCACATGGACGCAGATCATTGAGGCCTCATCATTTTATTTTATTGTCAAACAGTCTGCTAATAAGAAGGTCACAGGCTCAAAAGCTAAGTGTCGTGCATGGCTAACATACTGTTTACATTTAAAGTTAAAAGCTGTAACGATTAAAGGAACAATGTGTTACATTTCGTGGGATCTATTAGCAGAAATGGAATATAATATTCATAACTATGTTTTCATTAGTGGGTAATCATCTGAAACTAAGAATCATTGTGTTTTCGTTAGCTTAGAATGAGACCTTCATACATAGGAAGCGGGTCCTCTTTACAGAGTCCGTCATGTTTACAGAACGGATAAACCAAACACTGGCTCTAGAGAGAGCTTTTCATGTTTTTACGTTACCTTAAGGCCACCGTAGTTCTCTGACACAGTAACGTGAGCCACAGAGTGCAAAACCAAGGTACCGCCAGCCGCCGTCTGACTTCCGTTGCTCCTAAAGCAGTGTTATTATGGAAAGGATGACCTCTGAGCGAGGCGAATGACGCTACCATGGGTTTGGACTCAGCGGCTCACGTTACCGCAGTCTTGAAAAGGATGGAGTGAGCGGAGGAACACTCAGTTGGTTGCAATCTGCAACCACACCACTAGATGCCACTAAATCCTACACACTGCACCTTGAATAGCTAAAATCAGAGAATACACCAAACTAGTTTTTACTCAAACATTTTGTTTATTAGAAATGTCTTTTAACATGTGCCATAATACTAAAGAAACAGAATGGTTTGAACCACATAAAAAACCACACTCTTCCATCTTCAATAAACAGTACAAAAATACCTTTAAAAATAGCACCTTTTTCTCTGGCAGGTAAACATGCAGTCGTGATCAGAAACACAACTTCCCCCAAACAATAAAATACATTATATGTACAAAATATTGGCAGAATATTGTGCTTGATTCTTCATATTTAATACAAATGATAAAACTATATCCATAATAATAACCCAATATAGATGTGCTTGCATAGTTATCATGTAGAGAAGTGTGAGGAGTTATTTCAGGCACTTGGGGTTCTGGAAGTTTCTCTGCAGATGGTATTAGGTGACTTGCAGTTAGAGCACTTTTAAGGTTGGAGGGGGGTTGGTTAAATTCATTCATTTCAACCATGTTGAAAAAATACTTTAGGAGAGAAGTCATTAGGCTCGTTCGAGATGAACTGCGCGTTGCCTGGAAAAGTGGATGAGATCAGGCGGCAGCAGCAGGAGGCGGAGACAGAAAGATGCGGTCAAGTCGGACAGTTTCAAGCCGTTTTCCAGCAGCGTTCAAAGACTTTGCAGGAAGTCTCAAAAATAGTGACATCCTGTTAGATCCGATCTGTAGGCTACTTGTAGTTTGCAGACCTCGTTCGGATTTATTGCTTGTAAATATATGTGTATATAATATATGTATCTTGCATTGTATTCTATCCATTATTCCTTTTATGTCTGCCTTGTAAAGCACTTTGTAATTGCTCATTGTGATAAGTGCTTTATAAATAACCTTGAATATAATTATCATTATCAACCACACAAGTTGTATTTGTAAACAGGTGAAACCTCCATTGCACAATAGAGACTAATAGCCTACAATCTCGTGGTAAATATTACAATTACATAGAAAATCGAGATTTTCTACAACAGGTGTTGTCAAAACTAAGAGGCGATCAGCTCTTTGATCAGGCGACAGATGGGCGTTTCCCATCATGCCCTGGGTCTTGCAGTCGACGCCTGGCTCTAAAAACTGCGGCCGCCTCGATCTCGTGAGGTTATCGTTGCCCACGTGTGCATGACGTCAGAGCAAGTCGGACAGAAATCCAACCGGTATGCATTGTGTGCCGATTGCTGGGGATCGATTCTGCTTAGACCTGGCTCATCTCGAACGAGGCTAAGTTCAACTCCCAAGGAGCACTGCCGTAAAAACAACAACCAATCACGGAGCGGTGTTAAGGGCTGAAGCTAGTTGTATCAAGTTATGAGAGTATTAAGTTTCTTTTTCTGCTTCTGGTCTAGATATACATACTTTCTGTACAGTTTGTCATACAATGTTATTTTTCTTTTGACTAAAGGGATGTAAAAATATTCCCAGAACCCACAACTCTGCCCACTATGCTACTTTACTAAGTAGTACGGACAGTTAAACAGTCTGTACATATAAGGAGTGAGCTAAATAATAAAAACACCTTGTAACAGCATCCTTGCAGTAACTACCAGTCTGGTGAATAGAGGCTGTAGTTTGTAGTTTGTACAGTCCGTCAACAAATTGTCCTGTCATGTTTAATTCATTGTTGCTGAGGGTCGACTTGTGTTTCTCTTTGCTGATGCAGCTTTCATGTTTTTGGTTGTCATGATTTTTATTCTTCTCTCTTTGACACTTTTACAATTCAACAACTACTGCAAATCATGATTACAAAGACACAAGTGAGTAAGATGTGTCAGCTTTACTAGAGGACAATCGGACAATCACAATTTGTATTAGTGATTTTTTAAGGTAACATTTTTGAAGAAGCACAGCGGTAGAAGATAGAGATTGTTGCGTTGATGGTGCATCAGACTCAAATCATTAGGACATAGAGCAAACATAAGAAATCTTCATTAGCAAAGGAAAACACTGGTCACATTTAGACCTTTTTCCTTTTTAAAGGATAACTTCAGTACTTTTTTTTGACTAATGGAAATGACAATTTTTGGAACTGGTCCAGAATTGAGGGAGTACGCTGCAGCCGCCTGCCGCTGAACGAGCTGCGAGGCAATTGAGCAGCGTTAATGTAACGTTACGTTCACTAAAAGTGCTTGTTTTTGCTACTGACAGAATCAGATTGTTATTATAAGTGTCTGAGTACATTATGGAAAGGACCCTACAGAAAAATATAAAATGTTCTTAACCCTGTACTTGATCCGGTCTGTTTGTTATTGTTTCCAAATCCCGCTTAAGGAGGAGTCTCGCTGTGAAGTCTGAATATCTGTATACTCTGGCTCAAATAAATATCGGCGGTCGTCGAATTCAATAAGACTTTGGCCACACTGACGAAATCATCTAAATATTCAGCCATGACATTGAAAATGTTTCAGATAACACTAAGCTACGCTTTCTATACTCCAACACAACAATACCATGGAGGTATTCCACTATTCCACTGTTGTCTTCCAGCAACTCATCACCTCGCCAGATTTCAGAATGAGACTTCTCCTTGAGCGAGACTCTTTCCATAATGTTGTCAGACACTTATAACAACAATCAGAGCCTGTCATGGCAAAAACAAACACTTTTAGTGGACGTAAATGACGGTGCCAGCTTGCCCCAATAGCACCATATTGCAGCTTGTGAGCAGCTGCTGTCTACAGCGCTCTCCCTCAATACTGGACCAATTTCAGAGATTGTTGTCCCTATTAGTCAGTTAGAGACAAAAACATGGGAAAATAGGGTCCTGGGTGAGAAATACTGAAAGTACCCTTTAATGTAATCAATCCAATCAATGGCAAAATTTAATGACCACAAAATAAAATGAACCTGCGTCAAGTGCTCGGTTTACTAGTGTGGATTTGTAATAAAGATGTACTCGGAGGAAGTGTGAAAAGTGTGGAAAGAATATTTTCATTTTCAAAATATGCACCTATTGTGACAGATTTAACCATTGTTTTCTTGTTCTGATAATAAGTGGAGTGACCGTCTCCATGTAAACACACATAATCACTGAACAATACTACAAACTACAGCCTCAAAAATTACCATTGAGTTAAAGAAGCACCATGAACTTCACCATATTGGTATATACTTAAGGATATTGCATTATACTGTAAGGTGAGTCAGGTTTTTCCACTTCCGTTCTTTATGCAGACATAAGTCTTATTATCTGTGTGCAACACAATGGATACTAAAGGTACTTTACAACAATACTGTGGCAAACTGAGAAAATCAGGATGAAAGCAAAGACACTCTTCTTCAGTGTGCAGATGTACTACTGCACAAAAAGAAAAGTAGTTTTTAATCTAATAAACACTATTTTGTCTTTTTGCTTGCATGGTTTGGAGAACATAAAGCAAGTGGTATCCCCCCCTCAACCTGGGGTAAAGTTTGGTTGGGTTTATAGAAACAATAAATAAACAAAAACAAATCTTGACCATTGACATTTGAACAAAAATAATGATCTATAAAAGCTTTATATAAAAGGCTAACATTCCAGTGGCTGAGGAGGATTTGTCCTCAATCATCGTGCTGTCTTCAAGGGATGAGGACCTGCACAACAGATCACTCGTTAGTCTGCATTCATTCAATACCAGACGTTAAGTAGTATGTGTGTGTGTGTGTGTGTGTGTGTGGGTGTGCGTGCGTGTGTGTGCGTGTGTGTGTGTGTGTGTGTGTGTACCTTCGGCCTCCCCAAGGCAGAGCTCCTCGCACTCCTCCAGGTGGAGGAAGCGGTTGTCGTTTCCTTCACAGCCGCTGTAGATGAAGGGCCTGCAGGCCTGAACCTGATTGTTAAAGTACCAGCGCATAGTGTATCGTCCACAGCTCCCCTCCTCCATGGGCAGCAGGCACAGGTCTGCTGGAGCTGCACAACACACACACACACACGTGAAGAGTGTGCACGCAGAGACATAAAGAGGCACATACAACAAGAAAAGGGCCGGCCAGGCAGAAATAAGCAGAGGCAGAGCAGTAATAAAGAGCAGCGCACCCAAAACAAGCATTCATGACCACAGAGATCGAAACTCAATCTACACCAACCTGTTTATTCCAATCATAATATATGTTTTAGCTGTACAGTAACTCATTAGCACTGATATGTTATTCTTTGTTTTTGTATTTAATTTTACTGGATGCATTTATGCCTTTAAGTCAACAGCAAAACAGCCGACGCAGCCGGAGACATGCAGAGAGGACCAGACACCAGGCAATAAATCCCCAAACAGGACAACCGCACATGAGCTGGTTTACCTTCCCCTGTGACTCTCCTCTTGGACCTGACTGATTTGGACTTGACTGCTTTCAGAGGTGTAACTTTGGCTGCTTTCTGAGCACCAACTCTTGCTGTTTTCTTAACATCAACTGTGGCTGATTTCTTTGGTTCAACTTTGACTGTTTCAGTCTGTTTGTCAGGTTCATCCTTGACAACATCACCTGTCAGCGCGCACGCACACACACACACACACACACACACACACACACACAGACATACAGCAAAGACACATTCAGTATAAATAGAAAAAAAGGAGAAAAAATACATTAATGTGATAACGGATTTAAAGATCATGATCTATGTGAAAGTTCACAGAGTCATGATGGTATGTACGTTTAGCAGGCGTGGGTGAGAAAATATGCACGGCCAACATGTTCTCGTAATGACGTGAAATGAGCGCAAAGTGAAACACACACACTTGATATGAGACACACTCCTCCAGCACAAATTGGATTATGTGCCAATTGAATAAACCGAATTATGGGATATGAGCACAAATTTGACACGCCGTCTTCTGTTCATCACATGAAACAGAGTTTTGTGAATGTTAATAGACTAACATAATTTAAAAACGTGGGAGTAACAATCAGATTGACGTATTTCTTTGAAGTCAGGATAATAGTTTGGTCGCACAAACTTGATGGTATAAGTTGGGAGTTGAACAAATGAGGTCAGATGTATGTATAAACTTCCACTGTGTTGTTTAAATGCTCAATTAAAAAGGTACCCTGTGGAGTTTTTGACCACTTGTTTTCACAGGTGGCTCCCCATTTTGTCTGTGTAACATGGATGTAAACAATATGGATTTCAAATTCTTCCAAAAATCAGCTTTGGAAATATTTTATTGAGAAGGAAAAACATTCATAGGCCTTAAAGGGATAGTTTGGGTGTTTTTGAAGCGGGGTTGTATGAGGTATTTATCCATAGTCAGTGTATTACCTACAGTAGATGACAGTCGGCGCGCCCCCCAGTTTGGAGAAACAGATAGGAGTTACCGCACGGGAGCAAAGCAATGTACTGCTGTGGACAGCAGCAAAACGTATTTTAGACACAAAAGGCCCATCTAAAAAAGTGTACGCTATATTGAGAATATTTTCACAGCTTTACGTTGTCATCAGAGAACCCTTTCCGATGAGGAACTGAAGCCATTGTATCCATCTATGCTCTCAACAAAGCCACCAGACTCCATTGAAAAAAACTGGAATTTCATCTTGCAGAACACAGGAGTTGCAGGTCTACCGCTGCCTCGATTGGTTAGTTTGTTTGTGCTTTCTGCAGGAGGTAAAATTACTGTTTTTTTGGTCTGGTTGCTTTGGTGAGAGCATAGATAACGACTTCACGTCCCCGTCGGAAACAGAGACTGTTTAGCTGTCTCATGGCAAGGTAAACTGGTCAAAAGATTCTAAATATAGCGTATATTGCTTTGGTTCCCGTGCTGTAACTCCGTCATCTACTTCAGGTAATACACTGACTAAGGATAAGTACCTCATACAACCCCACTTCAAAACACCCAAACTATCCCTTTAAGCTGCCCGTGTGCTTCTTCAAAACTGCTTGTCAGATGGTTGTATAACTTCCGATCATTAAAAAAAACACCACAAGGTGTTGTATTTTATTCTGGGAAAACTTATTTTTTCACTTCCATGCAGGGAACACACACACACACATGTTGTTCAGACAATGTGCTCATTTCACAAATTTCACGCGAGACCAGGTTGGTTTAGGTGGTGCTCAGTGTGTAGGAAAGTGCTACTTCAATGCACGACAGCATTTGGAAACGGTGTGAAACAAGGTACCGTCACTCTGGTTGGCAGAGGGATTGAAGTAGAGCAGCTCTGAAGCAGGGTCGTCGTAGGTCTCGATGGAGTAGATGTGCTCGTAGTCCGGGTCGTTGGTGTTCACCACCACACGCAGCTCACGGCCTGAGAGAAATGCAACGTCACACAGGTCAGAGATCCTTCACCTCTGTGTGACGACCTCCAAGCTTCAGATAGAGGGAAGGCTCAACTCAAGAAGCCTCTAAATGCAAGCACAGAACAGTGAAACAGAGACTACGCACTAATATTTGTGAGATATAGAATACACAATATGTGACATAAACATAAATGGAGTCCTCTGTTTTCTTGCTGAGAAAACCACCCTGTGCTCAGAGGTCTCCAGACGCAGTGCCACCAAGTTAAACCTGTTTTGTTAGAGACAGACACACAGATGAAGACTGATAGGCAGAGGCATGGACGGACACACTCACCCTCCTGACCCTTCAGGACCAGCTGTTGCTCTGGTGCAGGCCGAGCCCTGACCGGGGGCTGGGAGCGATTTACCGGGCCTGAACCTGAGAGAGCCAGATAGGACGGGGAGGAGCGAACAGGGACACCGAGGGAGCAGAGACAGGAGTCAGGGAGCGAGGGGGGGACCAGGTAAGTGTTACACAGGAGGGAGAAAAGGAGGGCCGGAAAGGTAACATGTAGTAAAACCTTCAGACACGTGAGCCAACAACAACCCCAAAGCCCCACAAAAAATCATTCCACCGTTCCAACAGACGCACCAGCTAAAAGGATTTACAGAGTTTTTGCAAGACTGTTCAACATGTGGAGGCAATCTTCCAAAGACTGGCCGTAATCCTTTAAGGACTCAAGTCGCTGCCGTACGGACTTGTGTCGCACTCGAGTCAAACAATTTTTGACTTGAGTCCAAACCATCGCTGATTTGTACATTATGAAACACACAACTATTTATTAGGTAATAATAAATAAATTAAACATGAGTGAAATGTTTGTTTTGACCTCATTCTCAGCAACACTGCATATTTATTAACTGCTGCTTCACAACACTGGTGAAGTCCTGCATTGATTAACAGCCCACAACAAACACATGAGTTCAAACTTTGGGAAAGTTAATCATTTTGATGTTTTCACTCATTTTCTTTTTAATTAATTTACTTTAAAATATTTAATACGGCTGAACGATTTAGAAAAAATATCTAATTGTGATTATTTTGACTGATATTGCAATTGCAACATGATTTGCGATATTAGAGGGAATGATAATTTTTACATCATTATTCTCATTTTCATTGAAAAACATTAAAATGTTTAGGTGGGATTTGTACCAAACATAGATGTTTTCTAAAGTCTTTAGAATATGATGTGTAAGCCAGAACATCTCTACAGCACCACAATATTTAATTTAAAATGGTATTTTGACACACATTTTGCCTTTAACAAATATTGTGCCTCCTGCGATTTGAAGATTGCAGTTGGCTTTACTGCGATTTGATAAAATTTTGATTCATTGTGCAGCCTTAATATTTAGTGCTATCCCTTCTCACTGATTGGAAAAAGTACATTATTCAGTCTTTTAGTGTATGTTTATATAATATACAATATAATCAAAGGCCATTTGTCATAACTCTTTGAATGTATTTTGTATGTTTATGAAAGTATGTATGTTTAACATGTATGTAAATTTGTTGAACAGAGCTGCGTAAAGATGCAAAATTAATTTCAGTTTAAACTGACAATAAAGTTGTATCACATTGCCTTGATCAGAGCCTTGTGTCCAGTCAAAGGCGTTTATCATGAAGATAAATTAAATATCAAAAAAGTTTTTATAAAAGGCACTTAAACCTGCAGTAGGCAGTATATTTTTGGCATCATTGGGCAAAAATTCCATAATAACCTTTCAGCATATTGTAATTCAAGTGTTCCGAGAGAAAACTAGACTTCTGCTCCTCCTCATGGCTCTGTTTTCAGGCTTTAAAAAATCTAGCCTGTGACGGGAGACTTTGACCAATCACAGGTCATTTCATAGAAAGAGTGTTCCTATTGGCTGTGCTCTGGTCATGTGACCGGTACTTGATATTTTTAAATCCTATTTGCTCCAATCTCGCCTACTTCAGCTTTAAGACGAAGTATTTTTTTTAAGATCAATTTGAAAAAGTCTTGGCTATTGGGCCTCATGCAAGAACCTCTCGCACGAACAGATGTGTTCCTTGAGTGGTTAAGGAGAACTTGTTGCATTCCCCAATTTTCAAATATTTTGAATTTTCTCTTGGATACAAACCTGTCGTAGGTAGGATTAGTCTGCTGTTATCCAAACCTAATCGTTTCACTGATGGATTGTATATTTCATTACTCTGAACTGAAGCAATTTTGAGTTTGAAAATCCTGAATGAATTACACTTCATAGTTGTGTTGACATCATGTTTGACTCTGACATTCAAATTTAAATATAAATCTAAATGTATTCATATGGCCTATCATCATCTTGTTATTGTATAACATTACAGTATTAATATGAACATCTCAAGATGCAGAACCAATTAAATCATGCTCTAATTGAAGGTTAATTTGTCTGGACGGCACGAAAAAAAAGTAAGAGAAAGATAAGACAAGAATACAAAAATGTTGTTGCACGTGGCCCAATGTCTGGCTAACTGAAGGTCAATTTGTGTCTGTTCATACAGTAATAAGGTCAACGGGGAGTGTAACCAGGTGCATTATGGCTGACTCACTTCTTTTGGATGCATTAGTGCGTCCGGCCCTTGGAAGAGAGCGCGTCTTTAGACAGCGTGCTGATATATTGTCAGAGAAAGATGAATTGGACAGGACGTGTAGTCTTTTATGGTATCATTGGGGCAATAATTATGCTAATTCAGGTAACACTTCATTTTAATTAGGTGATACTCAGCAAGTAACCTATTTGACATTTCTTTGGAATTACTACCAAATTACCCCAATATTTATCAAAAAGCTATCAAAAAATACTTTATTATAAACATTATTTAATAATTATATTCCGCTATTTCCCAATAAGCAGTAATAAATAGCTGGTAATTTATTTAATATATTTTCAGGAAAAGAATACAAAGATAATTGATATGCTTTACTTCCATGTCTGCTGGTAAATAGATAATAATTAGCAAATAACTTATTTGAAATTTCTTTAAAAACTCCATGAATCATTACATTAACTACCAGGTTACATTTGTGTAGACAATAAGTCACACAATGGTGAGATTTGTACCTGATCAGAAGTGTCTTCTATTAGTTTTGGTTTTCCACCTCCGATGAAGAGCAGCCGCCTCTCAAGCCTAAGGGCCCTATTTTAACCATTATATGCTGTTTTAGCATATATTTATTAAATAATGTTTATAATAAAGTAATTTTTGAGGTAAATTTTGGGGTAATTTGGCAGTAATTCCAAAGAAATTATAAATAGGTTACTTGCTAATTATCACCTAATTACAATGAAATTTGTGGACCTGTAAAATGAAGTGTTACCTAAATTCACAATTCCCCTGAACGCGCTCTCATTTACGCACAGGTGGCATTCATCATGTTTACGCGGGTCATTTACACCATTTTCTGAAGTATAAGCCCACGTACGATAAAAAAAATAAGAGAAAGTTAAGATAAGAATATGAAAATGTTCTTGCATGAGGCCCAATAAGCGCATTTTACACCACCTTGTTACTTTGTTCAAACAGGTAATATAACTATTTTTGTGTGCATGAGGTTAAACTGATCATTTAAACCACACACAAAATGCTTCATGAGGGCAGATACCCCAAAGCACTCTAAAGATATATGATACATGAGACTGACTGCTCTCTCTACAGTCTCTGCAGCAGCATATGTGGTACAGTATACCGCTGTGACTCATGCTAAATCACAGCCCGTCTGTCCACCCTTCTCTCATCTGCTGCCGTCGAATGCTCACTCACCTCCACACGCTGAGGATCAGACAGATGGACGGGAAGGAAGCAGAAAGATGGAGAATAAAAAAAGGTCAGCTTAAAGAGTCATGGCATTGTTGTAGCTTCTTTTGTATCATGCTTTCAGAAAGTTTAGCTGTGACTCATATGCTGTGATTTCCGTCTGAAGTTCAACTTGGGGACAACTCTGTTATGAATTAGCAATGCGAGCTGCACGAAAGACTCACCACAGTGCTGACTCATCTCTGAGCGAACGTACTCTCTGACCTCATACTCCTGAATTCAAAATAAAAAAAGGGGGAACAGAGCAAAGAAACACATTTACAAACACAACCCTAATATCAACTCTGTATAAGTGTGTGTGCCGTCTTCAGATTGAGCCCCGCGGTAAGGCTCAAGCACTGACCGTCATGCCTGGCTCTCCTCTGTCTCCCTTGGCTCCATCTGGTCCCAGCTCTCCCTGCAACATGGACAGGTATTAGGACACACAGGCGACCCACAGAGAGGCTCGCAGCACAGTACTTCATTAGGTTGAGACCAGGTGCAGCACATGAACTAAATGCAAAGTCAAAGTGAAAGGTTAAATCTGCAATTGTGACTGTGAAAAAGGTTTTCTCAGTCTTGACGTCCTGTGTCTGTGTAAGGCAGGCGTATTCAAGGGGCCGGACATTTACATTTCCTAACTGATCTGCAGAGTAGATTAGTAGATTATTGTTTTATTAAAGATAATGTTGCATTTAACATCTTTTTTTATTCAGTTTGACTCTCCTAAATTCCCACTGCTTGAACATCCTGCGTTAAAACTTTTTAATAAAATAAGTATTTCTGTGTTTAACAAGACATAACTAATGAATGGGCTAATTAGCCTACTAATAAAATAATGATCTTCTAATAATCAAACAATGTAAACACCCATAAACTCAGAATGTTATCAGGTTATTTATATAAAAACACAATGATATTGCTTTTAACCATCCGTGACAATAGTGTGAGTGGTAATGTTGATGAACGGGAATAAACTATCTTGGAAGAAATTATTATTATTATTTAAAAAAAATAAAAATACTTTGTCATATTTATGAATGCCAATTAAATAGGCCTGGTGTATGGGATCCATTTGGTGAACAAAAAAAAACAAATTCAGCGAGGAAAGCTTTAATAATATGTGGTTGTCATTTCAAATAACCAGTTTTTGCTCCATACAAATTTAACTGTCAAAGCGGTGAAGTCTGGCGCTGAGGGAATTCAGTCTCCCAGAAAAATGTGGACAAATTGTCCCACTGTGGGGATGTGTAATACTGGAAGTAATTCAGCGCTGTGTGATGGTATGTTTTTGATAAGGGTCCCAAGAATTTTGTGACCTTGGTATGTGGTTTTCCTATCAAAGATGGTTGCCAAGAAAACAACCAGGAGACGAGTGTGACACTGACCGCCTCTCCTCGCTCCCCTGGGATCCCTGGGATACCGCGTGGACCCACCATGGAGGGACCGATTGGACCTCTCTCTCCCTGACAGACACACAGGCAAAACAACATTACAACACACAACATGTCTGCAGTGCACAGGTGTAGTATTACATATGTATTACATTACATATGTCCCACTGCCTCTTTATACACAATCTCTGGACACAGGTGGTATTTGCTTGCATAGTTTCAGTGAAAACAAAAGAAAGATAACAGTTTATTTTGCACTCTATTTCCATTGTTATCTTTCCGACTGTATTTACAGTGGTGGACGAAGTACTCAGATCTTGTACTCAAGTAAAAGTAGCAATACCACAGTGTAGAAATACTTCTTACTAATAAGTAAAAGTTACGCATTCGAATATTTACTTAAGTAAAAGTACAAAAGTATTGCCATCACAATATAGTTTAAGTACCGAAAGTAAAAGTACTCATCATGGAGCAATGGCTAATTTCAGAATAATATATATTATATTATTGTATTATAATTATTACTGCATTAATGCGTACATCACGTTAATGTCGAAGCTGGAGAAGTTGCAAACTACTTTATAAACTTTATCTGCTGGGTAGCTTGTGAATTTCCACTGAACATTAAAATCTTATTTTTATCTTCTATTATTTTATCTATAATAATGGTAATATTTTGTATTATTAATCTGAATCTGCAAAGTAACCTGTAACTAAAATTATCAGATGAATGTACTGGAGTAAAAAGTTAAATATATGCCTCTGAAGTGTGGTGGAGTAGAAATATAAAGTAGCAAAACATCTCAAGTAAAGTACAATATCCTAAAATTGTACTTAAGTACAGTACTTGAGTAAATGTACTTTCCATCACTGTATATTTACTGTACTTATGCGGCTTCAATCCAGACACACAGTATCCAAAAGTTAAATTCACAACGATGCAGACATCAACGCTACAGAGAATACAATTTCATACTGTAATAATGCAGTTCTGGTACATCATGTAATTATAGGTTTATAGTGTTTATTGCTTTTCCATCCTTATTAACAGATCAGATGCTCAGTTTTCAATTCCGAATGCACCAAAGCAAACAATATTGGTTTATGAAAATAATGCAACTAGGTTGACTCAAGGGAGGTGCGCCCATCAAAGAGACTCAATATTGCCCTGCTCTCCTGTCACCAGCTTCCTTTATTTACTTGATGATGCAGCAGACAAGCCAGTCAAACGCAGGACCCATCAAACTGTCAATCATCATGATGAAGCAATACACAGCAATCAAACAACACTAGCAGGCAGGTGAAGAAGAAACAGGAGAACAGTCTGAGGAGAAATACAAAAAGACTGTATTCTTTTTATAGCCGTCTTGCATCATATTTTTAATGTCACAACTGTCAAAAACAAAAGTTTTATCTTTGTTGCCACTCACACACCTCTGACTGCTGCTATTTTGTGCACTCACGTAGTGAAGCAATTGACACTTTTGTCTATTCTTGCTTCCATTATACATTATTTTGCTTTGCTAGATCGCCATCAAATGTGTGCACAGTCATAGTTGATGGTGCACCCATTAGCTGGTGTAACAAGGACTTTAATATTATGTAATGATATCCTATCTCATCTCTTTAATAGACCTCTGCCCTCGTAGATGTGACCTAAGTGTAGAATTAGCCGCCATCAAGCCAAAGTAAGGATAAGCCCTGTTTTGACCGCAGGAACTTTCCTCCAGAACTAGGAACCTTTTGAGGAACTGATTGCCTTTCGCTAATACAGGGACCAGGGTCTATATTAAGTTCCGGGGACATTTCACCCTACAAAAAGGCCCTGGTCAGGGGGTAGTACTATCTGGAAGTACAGGCTTTGCTGTTGGCTTCTCGACGCATTTTAAAAAAGACAGAGAGAAAAAGAGAGAGAGAGAGATTGCACGCTAGCGAGCTGAGAGGGCGAGCAGTAGAAGAGACTGGCAGTGCAGCGGTGCTGTAAATGAGAGAATAAAAGTAATTTTCTGATTGTTTCATGGCGGTTACGTTCTAAAGCACAAATAAATAACATGGCCATCTGGAATGAAGCTAAGTGAGAGTGGTGTGAAAATGGTCAGCAAACGTCGCTTTGTTTCTTTTACGTATCACAACAACAGCTTGTATATCTGCAGTCCTCGGTCTTCCGGTTTCTCTTTTTGAATGACGAATACAGACAAAACGTACGTGGTAGTTGGCCGTCGGCTGTAGTCTTTGCAGTGTGTTCGAGTGCAGCTTTTTGGCCAAAACAAAGGCGACGTGAGGCGACTCAATTGGGGGCGTTTGTCGACGCCAGTTCTTTGATGACAGGTCGGTGTGTCTGGTTTAGTTTCATTTTCCTCCTCTGCATTTCATTCATTACATCCAACGTGCATCAGTAAATATATCCAGCAGTAAATGCCGTTTATGTCAGTGTTGTAATGTTTATTTTTTTTTTTAAACATATCCTTTTGATGAAACTGGCGGACAGACTGGAGTGCAGGCTTCAGAGTGTGTTTACCACCGCTACCACCAGCAGCTCTCGTCCCATGTCATGTAGCTTTTTCATACGTCAGTGGACTAATTTGCCTAATCTTTGCAGGTCTTTAAACCGCGGTGAAAATGCAGACAACAATGGGCTGAAGTAACTTTTAGTTCCTTTAAAAGTAGTTCCAGGACTAAAATTACCAGGAACTTCTTTGTGGAAACCTGGTTATATTCACCTTCTGTCCCTGGAGCCCCTCTGGGCCTTTAGCACCAGCTGTTCCCTGAGTGCCAGTCAGGCCTGGGACCCCATCCACTCCTCTGGGGCCAGGAGGACCAGGTACACCAGACGGACCCTACGTGAAGCACAGAGACAGTTAGCTGTGGATCTCAAGGTTTCCTGTAGTTGTGAGGATGAGCGATGTTGTGTTTCTGATACATCATATGGAGATATAATATGGAACAGCACGCATACACACACTGTACTGCTGAAGTTAGACACTCACCCTTTCACCTTTCTCTCCCTGAGCTCCTTTGGGTCCTGCAAGCCCGTCAAAACCACGGTCACCCTACAGAGACAAAGAAAAGTGGTTACACTTCATATTGGACACATTTAGAATTAATGAAGCCTCAGAGACACAGATAGACTCGTCTTTTTTAGGGGGGTAGGGGAGCTTTAGGGGGAGATAGCAGTTCAACCATAGATGTCACATAGAAGTGGTGTATATCATCTCAAAGCTGGGAACCTGAAGACTAATTTGAGATGCAGCTCAGCACTGTGTGTCAAGTTGTTCTAGTCACAAATCAGAAAGTAAAAAATAAATAACTTATATAAAGTGTGTAAAGGCTAAGAACATTATGATAGAAGTATATAATGGTCATTCCCATGCTCTATTATGTCTCATAAGTTGTTGCAGAAATGTTGGGGTTGATACCAATTGTTACAAAGATTTTGTGCTAAATTTAACCATTTTTTACCACTCAAGAATTGATAAAAATGATCAATAATCCCTCCAAAATACCACATTAAGACACCAAGACCTTGAGGAACACCGTAGAAAAAGCCATGCTGTGATTTGGTATCAAAAACTTTTGACAGTTGGAGAATTGTGCAAGAATTACATTTTTCGGCGATTGGATGGCGAGCACTTCTGTTGTGGAAACTGATCAGAAACCCCCTTATTGTCAATCTACCTAGACAAGCCATTTATGCTCTGAATCTTCTTGGTCTCTAGTTTGTGGCTGTAAAGTTTCATGAGGCTGTGATTATCCGAGAGGTCACAACAGGTCATTTTATACAGTGAGGGCAAGTTTTAAATAAATGCTCTCACTACAATGAATTGGCTACTATGGGGACTAATATCATCACACATGAATACAATTGGGCTCATGTATGCAGAAATATTCAAACAGATCATTTTTAGAATAGGCAAAAATAATAGCGCATGAACATTTTTTTTTGTTTTTGCCCCAAAACTGCATGTGATTATCATAAAGTGGGCATGTCTGAAAAGGGGAGACTCGTGGGTACCCATAGAACTCACATACAGTATATTGAGAAAAGGGCCTTGCCAGCTTTCTCTCGACAAAATTTAGCCTAACCTTGGAGAGTTATTTACAAGTTCGGTTGGTACCAATGGATTCCTTAGCTATTGTAGTTTCATATGATACCAATATATTCACTCTAGCTTTAAAACTGAGGCCGCTACAGCCTCTTGAATACAGTAATATCGGCCGGGATCACCGGTGATCCCGCAGCTCAAAGTTATACAGCACATACCTTGGGACCGACCAGTCCTTCTTTTCCAGGGGTCCCTGGGGCCCCAGAAGCTCCGAGATCGCCCTGGAAAACACAGAGAGCATTCCTGTGGATGCCCAATCTTTAGGAGCACACTGGTACACAGATATAATACACCACATAAGGACTCTTTTTCTACCACAAATATATTACTCATACCTGTTCACCTTTTCTTCCTGGTAGGCCTGATCGTCCATGAATACCAGCATCCCCCTGCACACAAACACTCAAGATTCAATCACTTTCCAAGTACTTACCACACAGTACATGACTCATACATGTCTGACTCACAACTTTGTCAAGTTTGATGTATAATCACAACAAAAGGATAGAGTATCTAGCTTCACGCACCACCAGCTATTAGGGAAATGTTAACATGTTTCTTTCTTCATTATTCGGGCAGAATAAAATCCCACAGTGTCAAAATCCCATTGGATGTGAAGTTATCACTATACCATGTCTACATTCATGCTCATTTCTTCCTCCACTAAATCACATTTTCTCCGTCTGTCTCAATCCCACCTTGTCTCCTTTGGGTCCATCGCCTCCACAAGCCCCCTTGGGTCCTCGGTCACCCTGGAAACACACAAGTGCATCATTGACAGAGGCATGTGAAGAGTCTCAAAGGGACAAGATGCTCCGAACCAGCCAGACAGAGAGTCCATCCACAGACGGTACTTTAACCTGCCACTCAGACTGAATCATTGTCCACGAGCACTGACATACACAGCGAACATCACCCAACTAGTCCAGCTGGTTCCAAACAGCGACGGATGTGACGCAAAACTGGGTGCTATCATTCTCCTGATAATGGGTGTTGAGACAAGTGCAGCAATACAGCTGCAGAGGACCGGCTGATGTACTGACGTACAGGGTTTTTTCAACACAGTTTTTCTTTTTAAATTTTTAAAAGTGGCTACTAATTCATAAAACTTTTACACAGTAACTATAGGAGTCTTTTGTACACACATAATTTAGCAAATGGCACAGAAACTTAAGATAACTAGAATTATCGCTTTGCGGTTATATGCCTCCGTCAACATCCATGTCTGTCTAAAACATCATCACTTCATCCTGTTTTGTGAGGTCATAATGACCTTGACCTTTGACCACCAAAATCTAGATTTGCCAGATTTCAAGAAATCCCCTCAAGGCGTTCCTGAGATATCGCGAGAATGGGACGGACGTGAGGTGACCTTGACCTTTAACCTTTGAACACCGAAATGTAATCAGTTGATCGTTGAGATCAAGGGGACGTTTGTGCCAAATTTGAAGAAATTCCCTCCAGGCGTTCCTGAGATATCATGAGAAAAGGCCAGACGTACAGACTTACAATCCAAAAACATAATGCCTTCAGCCATGGCTGTCGCCGGCACGGAGCCATAAAAATTGGCCAACCATCATATCTGTACCCAACTATGGAGATATCCTGTACTCCCATGCTGCTCATTCTACTTTAAAACTACAAGGAGATAGTTATTGTACCATTCATTGTACTATATGAAAAAGTAGGATGTTCTTCACTGTACATACGATCATTCTTGTGTATAAATGTATTGTACTAAAGCTGCGTCACTATCTCACACCTATTCTCAAATTCAAAACAACTTTAAACACAGAACCAGACAGCCAGACTGGTTAACTCATGATATTGGAAAGATTGCCTTCCATTATTTTCCACCAAGAAAAAAGAATTAACTTTTAAAGGAATATTTGGATATTTTGGGAAAGAGAATTAGCTGAGAAGTGATCAATATCACTCTCATGTCTGTCCAGGCAGCAAACTCCGGGTCTGAGAAGTGAAGCCAATGCAGAAGTGTCTTAACCTTGCATTCTTTCTAATAGCCAGCAGGGGGCGACTCCTCTCGTTGCAAAAAGAAGTCTGATTTTATAGAAGTCTGAGAAAACTACGCCTACTTCTCACTTGATTTATTACCTCAGTAAACATTGTAAACATGGGTTTAAGATCTCAATCGAGAGTTTCAAGTCTTCTTCAATACAGCATGATGTTCATTTAGTAAATTATGGTCCCATTTAGAGTCAAATAGACCATAAAGCAGGGTATACTTTAGGGTGTGGCTACCTTGTGATTGACAGGTCGCTACCACGGCGTTGTCCGGTATGGGAGTTGTCCGTGTTTTTGTCTTACAACTTTAACCAAGAAATGCTCTGGCACATAACCTCCCGTAAAACGGCGAATTGTCGTTTTTAAACTCATTATTATACTTTTGTATGTATAAAACAAATATTAAGACATCTAGAGGTGCTGGAAGGTGGAAAAATAAATATTCCTTTAAAGATTCAACGTCTCATCCTACTGAGTAATTTGATACTTTCTACCTTTCTAGAGATGTCTGTGATGGAATTTTTCTCACTTATTTTTTATTGCAACCATTACTGCAAAACCAACAAATCACAGAAATGCAATCACAAAGCAATCACAGACATCACAATGTAATCATAAACCTGTTGATGATTACATTGTGATGTCTGTGATTGCTTTGTAGGTATATGCTTGTGTGTGACTTGCAGTGTTACCAGGATAGTTGTTTCTCCTGCTGTACTCTGGCCTCTCTTACAAAAGAGATCTTTATCTCAATGAGATTACCTGATAAAGGTTAATACTAATAATAATAAAAAATAGCCTGCCAACACCCTTCTGAATCGCGCCCACATCTTTGACTCGTTCAGTGATTCAAATAGAATTCAAATGAAGTGAAAGAAAGAAACAGGAATTAATTCCATCAGGCTGAGCAAAACACCCATTTTCGGGTATTAATCATCATAATGTTGGGGTGAAAGCAAATATTCTGCATGGATATTTTTAATTTAATCCTCTGCAATCATATCAATTTGATGCTATTATCGAGTTGTGACCGTCATCACCGACTCCTGAAAGAGGCTTCAAGGTTGAAACCACACAGAATGAACAAACACCGTCTCAAGCACACACACACTGATAATACCTTGACTCCTCTCATTCCTAGGACACCGAGCTCTCCCTTCTCCCCCCTCAGCCCCATCAGCCCGTCTTTTCCTGATAAACCCTGGAAGAGAAAACATCAGTCCATCAAAGAGAGAAAACCACACACAGAAAATGCTAAATCTGTATTTGGATGGAACTAAATCCACAGACCGATTCACCAGGTACTCCAGCGTGGCCGGCTTCTCCCTGCAGAGAGACGACAGAATTACAGTAATTAGAGCAGTCAAATTATTACGTGTGCCGACTACCGCCTGGCTTTGCTATTAATCATGACACTGATTTAATCACAATGATCATCCATGCTCAGCGTTACTCGCCTTCTGTCCACCGGGGCCACGGGCACCCGGGAATCCTGTGGACCCTCTTTCTCCCGGCTCTCCCCTCAGACCCTGATGTCAAATACACAGAAATATGCATATTGATCATTTGTAATATCAATACACTGACCTCTTGGTTATTACAACATAGGAATATTGTTTGAATGTCATCTTTTCCTGGTTGTGTTACAGTTAAATAATCAATTGATGCGCCTGCTTGGCCATCAGATCCACGTTACTACTGTCAATATATCATCCACCCCTAATCTAAATGAAATACTGTTAAAAGGCAAACTATCTAATGCTGAAACAACTAGTCTAATAAGCAATTAAGATAAATCACAGACAACAATTTTGGTAATTGTTTTCTCGAGTAAAAATGCTCAACATTTGCTGATTTCAGCTTCTCAAATGCAACAAATCCTGAAGCTTTCTCTGCTTCATATCAGTGAAAATTTAATATCTGAAGCTGTTTTGGGATAAAACGAGAAATGTCACATTGGATTTTTGGAAATTCAGGAGGGCATTTTTCGGCAACACTTTATAATAATATAATAATAAAATACTTTATAATAATGGTAAATTGATAGTTAATTAAACTTAAACAATGACATGATAATTAATAATGTTTATTAATTATTAATAATGCTATAGTTTGTTATTTCATCATTAGTTTGTGTAATGTGAAATCATTTGTTTATAAATTATGTATTGTATCATAATTGTTGATAACAATTACATTCTAATTACATTAGTTAACTATTTATTAACTGTTTATTGTTGCACACATAATAACCTTTTATATACTATATTAAGTATTTGTTAATGATTACCACAAATATTTGTAAAACATCTATAAACATTACGTAGATATATGGAGCAGAAATCAATTATTAACCATTAACAAACTATTAACTATTTATCTAAATAATGTTAATAGATAGTTTATAAAGTATTTATCAATCATAATCATCAGTTGCGACTTTATCATAGCCGTCCAAATAATGTTTATAGACGGTTTACAAACCGTTTATTAACCATTAACAAATACTTAATATAGTATGTAAAATGTTAAAATGTCAGTTACAATAAACTGTTAAAATCTAAAAAATTATGGCATTACGAATAATAAGTAAAAATTATTATCATTTCATTGTATGTTAACAGTAAAATAACTATTACTATAATATAGCAAAGTTTAATTAACTATCAATTTACCATTAATTAATGAAGATTATTATAAAGTGTTAAAGATAATTCATTGACAACAATCTTGGTAATTCTTATCAAGCAAAAATGCTCAACATTTACTGATTTCAGCTTCTCAAATGCAATAAATCCTGTAGTATTCTCTGCTTCACATCAATACAAATTTAAAATCTGTAATGTCACTTGGATTTTCTGGAAATGCAGGAGGACATTTTTCACTATTTTTTTTACATTTCTTTCACCAAACAAGTAGTCAATTCCTAAGAAAAACAGCAGATAACTCAAAAATGAAAAACTATCACGTAACAAACTTACCTGCTCCCCAAGAGGGCCCTCTTGACCCTTCACCCCTTTGTCTCCCTGCACACCTTTGGGTCCCCTGTCACCCTAAAATGGAACAACAGTGACATCCACAACAAGCAAAACCAAATATACACTGTAAGAACAAACGTGGATATTTTGTTATATTTAACCATCCAGGCGTTCACTGACCGTTTCACCTTTGGTGCCCCTTTCTCCAGCAGGTCCTCCCACCAGCACAGTGTCGCCCTGTGAGTGACAGTACAGCTGTAAACATCTGGCTTCCCCCCAAAGCCAAAACATCCACACACAATGTTTCATCCTGTTACCTTTTCTTAAGCGGTGTCACTTAAAGTATCACAGCTCATTAACATTGTATGTATTCATATATTCCTCCTGCTCTCTCATGAAAGAGCTCTTTCAAAACAGCCACCGCTGATACAACGCGTCTTATTGTCCTCTTTCTCCATATTTTTGTGTCAATGTCCGCTTTACAAATATTAATATAAAAAGAGAGAAAGAGAGTGAGCAGTGGTGGAGCTTATTAGATATTAAAATGCACACACCTTCTCTCCTTTGTCACCTTGCAGCCCGATGTCTCCCTGAAAAAAAATGATTGAGAGCAAAACATTTCATTCAAGCGTGTCAATTTAATTCACCACTTTACATGAGCATAATGCTCAGGGGGGACAGCTGGCCTTATGACACATTAAAATGGGAAAAGGAGTGGTAGTATTCACCTTCTCTCCTCGAGCACCGCGAATCCCAGCGGGACCCTGATGAACACACAAACACACATATTCCCATTATATACGGGTCCACACAGAAAAAGAAAATCCATTCATGTTTCTAACTCGAGGCATGTTGACTTTGGTCAGACAACAAAACTGAAATCACAATAATGTCATGACTCCTCAGGGTGTACAGTTTGATTAAAGGGTGAGCACAGGTTCATCTTGCTCTAAAATGATGGACACTGCAACGCTGTGAGGGAGGACAAGGCCTATTGAATAATTAGTTTACAATCTAATACATTGTGTCCTTGTGAAGAACAGCTCTTCTATCATCACCACAAAGATTTATGCAGGTGTTTTTTCCAAGTGGGCAACCATCCGGGCAAAGAACGTATATTGATAAGAGGTGAAAGCGCTCAACAACGTTCCATTGCAACGTTAGCGCCAAGCAGCAGAGCTATGCCTCCGCCATTTTGGACTGAAAGCGACTACAGGTCACCAGTAAAACGTCCGCCTACAAAGTGCCTTACAAAAATAAAACAAAATTATTTCTATTCTATTGTCATATTTAATGTCTCTACTGAAATGGCCTGGGTTGAAAAATACAAATATTATAAATATGCATGCTATTATAACTATTTACTTACTTATTTATTTAACTTTTTTGCCCGGCCGCTTCCCGGAGGAGCATAAAGTGAGCGATGGACTTAAATAGAAGTTAGAAAAATCCAGCACACAGATTTTGAGAGCAATCTCAATCTTTTTCAGGTCAAAGACCTCCAAAATAGATGTCCAATAGAACACAGACCATGGATGTATAAGAAGTTGCCGAACTCGAAGCTTCGAAACGGCTGTCCACAAACCAATGGGTGACGCCACGGTGACTACGTTTACTTGTT
Source organism: Sebastes umbrosus (assembly GCF_015220745.1). NCBI lineage: Eukaryota > Metazoa > Chordata > Actinopteri > Perciformes > Sebastidae > Sebastes > Sebastes umbrosus. The sequence continues at coordinate 27,332,009 of NC_051269.1, read as the reverse complement.
ATATAGTATGTTTTTTCTCTTTATGCCTGCGTACATACAGCCTTTTAGGCATTTTGAAAAACAGAACACTCAAGAGATGTTGAAAGCCGAATGTCCAGGCTTTTTTTCTGGCAGAAAGGCGCTTGCGGGGCGCTGGGGAGCGCTTTGTCCACAGTCACGACACCAGCGCCTTTCTAAAAATGCGGCCGTATATGCTCTCTCCTCATTGGGAACAATTGAAAAATTATACTGGCGTTCAGAAAAGGACACGCTATATGGACACTCAGCCTTAGTGGAGAGGCTTGTTGGTGTATGTTGTGTTCCTGAGTGATGGATAAAAAAGGAAACACTTTTTACCGTTGTCCCTCTCTCTCCATCCAAGCCAGCACGGCCCTCCTCCCCCTAAGAAATGACAGACAGAAAAAGGCACACAAATACACCAGTTTCTATCACCCAGAGGCAGATTCATATTGGATCACATCTCCAATGATACACGGATGTAACTGATGTCTTACTCTGAGCCCTGAATCTCCTCTCTCTCCTCTGGGACCGGGGACGCCGATGCCAACCTCCCCCTGGCAACAGAAATAATATGAACACCCTTCAAAAAATCCATTAACATTTAAGCAGCTAGACAGAAATCTGTGTTGCTCGGATAGTCACCTTGTCCCCTTTGACCCCATTGGTACCAGGAGAGCCCTGGAAAACAAAGTATTGGTCGTATAAATCATAAATCATCACTCATGTTTTAGTCCATTTCCCTCTCTCTCTCTCTCTGACCTTTTACTTTAAAAATATCACAACCATCTATAAGCAGTCATCCAACAACAATCCAGACGTCCAGCAGGATCACAATAAAGCCTAAATATGGCTACTTTTAGCTGAAACTAGCTACTAATCACAGTGTAATAAAAACAGGATCTAGACTTACTGCCTGTCCAGGAGGTCCAGCAGGACCAGGGGGTCCGACATTTCCTGCACGGCCTGCAAAGCCCTGGAGACCCTGAAAATGAGACCTCAATAGTTGAAAACCAACCACAGATATTAAGACAGTATTGTGCATCAGCAGCAGCTCCACCAACCCTCTCCCCTTGTGGTCCAGGAGATCCTAGTTGTCCAATTTCTCCTCTCAGGCCTGGCGGCCCAGTAACACCTGACTTCCCCTGCAGCCCCGGAGGACCAGCTGGACCAGGAAGGCCTTGATCGCCCTGAAATTAAGTGTGAGTTATATTGGCACATCTGATAATTCACCTTAACTGATCAGAAAGGTAAAACATAAAGTAGATCAACCTATGTTGCACCACATGCTGTTAACTCACCTTTAAACCTTGAGGCCCGACCCGACCAGGAAGACCCCCCATTCCGATGCCCTTCTCTCCCTGCAACACACATTTTGTCATAACTGTCACATGGATTGGGTTCGATTTCGGGCAAATTAATAAAAACACATGACAGCAGTTTACCTTATCTCCTTTTGGGCCAGAAGATCCCTGTGCGCCCTGCATGATAAAACAAATATGGGGGTGTGAAAATAAGAATAACTGATTGTGGATTTTTTTAAGACCCATACCAATAATATTAGCAAGAAAACGGAAACATGCAAATCAGGCCTGGAATTGCATCATTTTAGGGGCAAGGCCACTTGGCCTTTGGTGTTGTCAATTGTTGTCAAAAGGAGAAGGAGCCCGTTTTGGGTACATCCCCTCAACCAGCTATGGAGACACTCTGTGCAACGCGCTGCGGCTCGATCAAAAATAGATTAGGCGGATATTTTTAGCGGAGCTTCTGAAACGTGCGGCGGCGTGTCTGGTGGAAACAAGCATTGTCTGGCGACCGCGGAGCAGCTGCGTCCGGTGGAATCCAGGGGTAAGATTTGTGTCAAACTATCACAATAAATAGTCTGGTTTTTCTATGGTTCATACCAAGGTCGAAATCAAACCCAACACTGGTGATGTGCGCAGCAACAAAAGACACTGGGGTCTAAAAAACGTATTAACAGGAAGGAAGCAGAGGAGAAAAACGGCGAAATCAGCTGGGGTAATGCAGGGGGGGCACCAAGGACACTGTGGCCGTAGGGCACATCATTTTTTGGAGGGGCCCTGGTGCAAACTATTGTTTGTTTTTTTAAATTAATATTTATAATAATAACAAAGTTTGTTTAAAGGTGCTAAATACGAGATTGGGAGCATTTCTATTGCTTCCACACAGCTCTCAACATGGAGACAGCTGAGTGGGGGAACCAGAGGGTAGGTGCTATGCTTCGGCAATAGCGGCATAGGTCGGAACGGTGTTATCAGCTGTAAGCGCCATATGAGCGCAGTGCAGAGCGGAGGCCATGAGCGAGCCATTGGGACATGCTTACATGCACAAACATGCACAAAAAGGTGTGTGCGGCTGGCTGGCCGGCGATGTCAACAAAGCACAGAGAAGCTTGGATTACAACACACACGGAGGGAGAGTGACTTCATTCTCTGCTCAGGTAGACATTACTACTCTATTTCTTTACATAGCAAATAGTGTTTGCTGCTATATTAATGCTCTGGATATCTAATAGAGCACCTTTAAATAGTGTTAAAAATTTCTGCATGCCCCCCAAATATCAGTTTGGCATTCATTATTATGCAGGTGTAGACACGTTCCATCAGTATTGGTGCGTACCGTCAGCGGCTTGGTTGTCATTACACTTAACATGCCTCGTTAACCTCAAGGACGACAAATAATCAAAAGCTCGAGCATCAGAGGAGATTGGTCTCAATTACAGCTGACACTTTTAGACAGGAGATCTAGGGACTTTAATAGCAGTGCTGAGGAAAAATGGTTGATTAAGGTAAGTATAAATAATTGGACCGACTTTGGAGAGGATGAGTTTGACATAAAGAATCCTAGTTTCAAAAGTGTGGTAAAATCTTCATACACTTACTTGTATCAATATACATTTACTGAATTCTTGTTTGATTTTGGGATAACAGAAATGTCAGTAGAATGCGATTACATAACTAGGATGAGTAAAACGTCCAATTTGGAGCTGATTACTGCACAGGCCCTCCGAGCAGAACCATGCTAAATATCAATATGCTGCGCTTGATGATTTTAATATAAAAATCTGAGCTGGATGTTGTTGAGTAGTTACTAACATCATTATGGTAAAAACAAGCAAAACCCTTTTTTTTCACAAAATAGTAATCATCAAGGATGTTAAATAACAAATGCACTTTGTTTAGTGTTTCATCAAGTTCATGAAAAAGTAAATATTCTTGAATAGAAGAACACCTTGGCTCAATAACGGATCAATAATAGTTATCCTTAATAATGATTCTGGAGCAATTTAATTTAAAATAGATATAATTGACAAGGTAACTATTTATACACAGATCACCGGCGATCCCGACTGACATTACTGTCTTTAGGAGGAAAACTGGCATAGCTATTTTCACAGGGATCCCTTGACCTGAGAATGAAAATGGGTTCTATGGGTACCCACGAGTCTCCCCTTTACAGACGCTTTATGATAATCACATGCAGTTTTGGGCAAAAATCATACAGTTTTTTGAATGCAATATAAATGTGTTAATTCCGCCTATTCTAAAATGATGTGTTTAAATATTTCTGCATACTGGAGTCCCTAAACTGTCTTGGAATTACATAAATTGGGTATCACTATAAAGCTGCCTCTCAATGTAAGCAATGAGCCCAATTATATTCAAGTGTGATGATGTTAGTCCCCATAGTAGCCATATAATATGGTGAGATCATTTTTTTTTTTTTTTAAACTTGTCCTCACTGTATAAAATGACCTGTGGTGACCTCTATGATAATCACAGCCTCATGAAACTTCACAGCCACAAACCTACAGACCTAGGGCATTCAGAGGATGGATGGTTTTCCTAGGTATGTTGACAATAAGGGGGTTTCTGAGCAGTTTCCAGAACTGAAGTGCTCGCACAAATCTCTGAATGTCAAAAGTTTTTGATACCAAATCACAGCATGGCTTTTTCTATGGTGTTCCTCAAGGTCTTGGTGTCTTAATGATGTATTTTGGAGGCAATATTGATCATTTTTTACTAATTCTCGCGTAGTAAAAAATGGTTAAATTTAGCACCAAATCTGTGTAAGAAATGGTATCAACCCAAAAAATTGCTGCAACAATTTATGAGACATAAGTGAGGATGGGTATGGTCATCGTATACTACGATCATAATGTTCGAAGGCCTTATACACTTTCACAATTTATTTTAATTAATTAATTAATGTTTGTTTCTGATTTATGAGTACAACAACTTGACACAGTGCTGAGCTGCATAGCAAATTAAGGACAAAGATGGGTTTATGTGGGTCACAAATTGTACAAATATAAGCCATCTGTTGATTAGTAGACATCTTTGTTTACATCCTGACTAGATTTTACCTTAAATTACACTGTACTAACGGCAGTGTGATGAATCTTCACTGACAGATGATAGCATTAGAGCTTTGGGATCAATGCGAGGCTATATGTACACAACTAAAACCACATTCAGTAATATAACATGAGAATCAGTTTAAAATAAATCCTGAAAAACAACAACAGTGTCAGTGGAAGCTAATTACTCACATCTTCTCCAGGCTCTCCTGGTTCACCATCCACTCCCTAGCATGACGACAGATAACATGATTGTGAACATGTTGTTGTGTTAACTTTAAGAATATGTGTTGCCCTGCAGCATGACGGTAGTACTCACTCTCTCTCCTTTGTTGGCAGCAGCACCTTTGTCTCCCCTGTTACCCTGAAAGACAGCAGTTATGATACGGTGTTAATGAAACGGCACTTGACATTGTCACACTGTCTCTGTGGCACTGACTGAGAGTGAGCCTTCAGGGTTAATGCTTTGGTCAGACTCACCTTTTCTCCAGGTAAGCCTCTCTCTCCAACGGTACCTGGCAGTGTTTGACCATTAAGACCCTGCATTACAAGCAGAAAAGTGATGTCAGCTGCATTCAGCCACTGCCTCCTCATATACACAGATCAGCCATCACATTAAGACCACTGACGGATGAAGTGAATAACATTGATTATTTCGTTACAATGGCACCTGGCAGTGGGTGAGATATATTAGACAGCAAGTGAACATTTTGAACTTTGAATTTTGTGTTGGAAGCAGAAAAAATGGGTAAGCGTAAGGATGTGAGCGACTTTGACAAGGTCCAAATTGTGATGGCTAGACGACTGGGTCAGAGCATCTCCGAAACTGCAGCTCTTGTGGGATGTTCCCAGTCTGCAGTGGTCAGGAAAAGTGGTCCAAGGAAGGAAAACCGATGAAACGGCGACAGGGTTCATTGATGCAAGTGGGGGGGCGAAGGCTGGCCCATGTTGTCCGATCCAATAGAAGAGCTACTGTAGCTCAAATTGCTGAAAAAAGTTAATGCTGGTTTCCGATAGAAAGGTGTCAGAACACACAGTGCATCGCAGATTGTTGCGTGTGGGGCTGAGTAGCCGCAGACCGGTCAGAGTGCCCATGCTGTCCTAATGTTATGGCTGATATGTATAATCTTTTAGTCTTTCATTTCCGGACTAAGCTGCGTTATTATGTTACACAATGGAGGAAAAAAAAGGTTCATGTAGCTACTCCCACGTTAATGCCAATGAAATAATGACTCACCCTCTCTCCTTTGGTTCCAGGGGGTCCGGCCACAGCCTGTAAGTGTGCAGAGAAATGGAAAAAATAATAGTAATTAACTGTGCAGCGTAATGTGGGTTATTGTTCGTGAAAAGACGTAAAAGTGTACGTAAAAGCATTAGTATTAGCTATTAGCTTTTCCAGCTCTCAGAGATTAAGAGCCTTAATGTCTTCAGGAAGAACTCCCACTGCTACAGCACTACGCCACAGTGAACGTGTTTGACAATCTATACTCTTCTTCTCTGTAGGAGGAAAAGGTCTTACAACAATTTGCTTAAAGGGTAACTTTGGTCCTGGACCCTATTTTCCCATGCTTTTGTGTCTAATGGGAATTGGTCCATTACTGAGGGATAACGCTGTAACCGGCAGCAGCGAAACAAGCTGTGAAGGCAAGTGAGCAACGTCAATGTAACGTTACGTTCACTAAAAGTAATTATTTTTGCCACTGAAAGGTTCAGATGGTTATTATAAGTGTCTGACGACATTATGGAAAGGACCCTACAGAGAAATAAAACGTTTTTCTTAGCTTTCGTTTGATCCGATCGGTTATTGTTGATGTGTCCAAGTCCCGCTCAATCGCCCATCGAATTCAAAGTCCTCATCCACATTGTGGAAATCATCTAAATATTCAGCCATGACCTTAAACATATTTAATATAACACTAACCACTTTCTGTACTTCAACACAACAAACTGCCCGGCTGGCACTCGTGTTTCCACCATGGATATATTCCACTATTCCACCGTTGTCCTCCGGCAACACGTCACCTCGCCAGTATTCAGAACGAGACTTCTCCTTGAGCGAGACTCTTTTCATAATGTTGTCAGACACACATAACAATCAGAGCCTGTCATGGCAAAAACAAGCATTTTTGTGGACGTAAATTAAGGTACCAGTTTGCCCCAATACTGCACCATATTGCAGCCTGTGAGCAGCTGCTGTCTACAGCGCTCTCCCTCAATACTGGACCATCTTTAGAAATTGTTGTCCCTATTAGACAGTTAGACACAAAAACATGAGGAAATAGGGTTTAAAATATCAAAGTTACCCTTTAAGAGATGCAATTCTTGTTTAAATAATCTGCCTATTCAATTGTACTTGACAACCAAGGAACAATTTGCCGATAATGTCGCTCAGGAGTTACTTTGTGATCAAGTGATGTTCCTTTTTTTGGTGTCCCAACATTTTTAGACTCCGTCTCGACAGTATGACAACTGCCAGGAAAAGTTGTCTGGGTCAAGAATGAGTCAATGAAGCAAAAAGGAAGCTCTAGTTCTTGCACTCAGAAGCACTGAAGCCAACTTTACACAACAAAGCTTTACACGTGACTGTTATCAAAGTCCATCGCAGCTTTGGAGCTGGAAAATGCATTGTCACTTCATCTTTGTTTGTGTGTGTGTGTGTGTGTGTGTGTGAGAACAAATGGTGGAGCTGCTGAGCAGATGGGCAAGTGTTGCCTTGTTATTCATCAAACTAGTGAACTCACTGACAGTGTCACGGTGGCTCTGTCCAAGGTGCTGAACCTGAGGCAGTCAGCAGTGAGGGGAGCTGTTCAAGACACTAGTCACGATTCATGTCAACATTACAAACAACAGGAACGGCAGCGAATACCGAGTACCTGACAAGCAAGCTCCATCTTTGTGTCTTTATCTTCAGACACTTGAGAGAAACTACAACACTGACGATCAGAGGCTGCTGGCAATGAGGAGTTTAAATTGCTGTCGGGTGGCCTAGTGGTGAAGACAGATACCATATGCTGTGATCGCAACATCTCTGGTTCAGCTCCAGGGATGTCAGAACTCCTCGCTCTGAGAAAAGCGACAATATGATATGAATTTAGGACACATATTCACTGAGACATTATGTAAATGCTTTTAAAGCCACACAAAAAACTACTCTAATGTAGCATGTGAGCTTGAGAGCAGCTGCCTGCTAGCATACATTTGATAAAAAACACCTAGGGGTGCACCTTTTGTGAAATTCTAAGCCGATACCGATGTTTAGAGTAACAATTTAGCCGATAGCGGGATACTGATGTTTTTGTATATTTTGTTTTTATCAGGGACCTCAGACCTCTTTTAAAGTAATTCAGCATTTCATTACGCTGTCTGAATAAGCACAAATTCAATAATACACATTTATGAAACGACCTTTAATATAGCCTTCTTTCACATTTATTCAAAAGCCTTTTTAGCACTATAAAACTACCTTCATGTGCTCAATGAGAACAATGTTTCAGTATGTAGCCCAACAAAAATATACATTTTGTGAAACATAAATGAAATGTAAATGTAAACGTGATTAGAAACATAAGCAGTGTTTCAAACACGTAGACTTTACTTGTGAGAGCCGCCCATATATTAACGGTCGCCCAAGTATGTGGCGACCCATTTTGGAATTTTTAATCAAAATTATTTTTTATCTGTCCGAGAACGACAGCATCTGCAATCAATTAACTAGTGGGCTACTTTTAAGCCGCCGAATCAGCAGCTGGTTACTGTTGTCCGAGACCGAGCAAAAATAACCAACACAACATTTAGCCGGCGCATAACTGATGCAACACAACAGTTAAACATCGGCCACTAACAAGTGCCATCTTAATTGCCGATAGGCCTCGGCAGTCAACAAGGCGATTATCGACCAATACCGATAAATCAGTGCATCACTAAAAACACCCCATAGAGGCATCATGCAAAAGAATATGATGAAGTTTTACAAGCAAACATTATTCAGAAGAAAAAGGGGTTGGAGCAACAAACGCTACTGGAAACAATACAGAAGTGTGATAAACTCCGTGGTTGAATAAAAATGTGCTTCGGATGCTTAACTGAACAGTTCAAGCCTTTCTCCGTACTGTACTGCCAAACGGCCATTTCATCTCTGAAACAGCTGCTCCGCATCTGTACAAGCGAATCACTGAATTCCTATCATAATGCTTGGAAAACATTGCGGTTTTAGAGTTAATAGCTAGTAAATGTGCATGCTAATACATGTCATTATGAAATCTGGCAGAAAACCTGACAGACTTGAGTTTTGCATTACAAAAAGCTGCGCTCGAGGCTAAAAAGTTTGATTGCTCCTGGCTCAGACGTGGAGGGGATCTGCAACACAACAACAGCAAATCAGAGTACAGATAAGGTCAGGTGCACTCATAGGGTACTAACAGTTTTGTAGCAGTTTAATATACGTTTATATGATACAATGTGTCCGATTGGTGTTGGTATTTGCAGTGTAATGATACTGATATTGCAAATAAAATAGTTATATTGAGCCATGTCTAATAAAAAGTGAAAAACAGAGATGATTTTGACTCTACATTATGAGCCCTGCAGAGAGGAAGTTATGAATGTGTGTGACCTTCTCTTGTCATTTTCAGTCTCACTGAGCTGAAATTTGGCTTAATTGAGATCCTCATCATCAGAATTGGCACAGACGTTGTCGCGCCGAGCCAATCCCTATTAACAGATGTCTGCAGTCATTCAAATACAGAGAACTGGCAGGCAATAATATTTCAGTGTCGGTGGTAAGGTAGTTTCCATTTGAAGGCCGAGTGACGCTGATGGCCGAGCAGGGTCGTGACTTATTGTAATGTTGGGAGCATATTCTAGGGAGAAATATTCAAATCAAGTAATAATGGGAGCAGCTACGTTGGAACATCCAGTTCACTCTGCTTTGCCAATTCCTGCCAGAGGTTTATGATGCGTGATCATGCATGATAAGATGATGATATATCAATATATCTGTCAAGACTCTTTTCCAGGCTCTCTTTCTTGTTAAAGATTTATTCTGACAAGCCATAAATGTAGTTTACATCTCATCTACTTCAAGATATATATGGATAAGGGCTGGGAGATATGGAGAAAAACAAATATCACAATATCTTTGATAAAATACCTCGATAATGGGATGATATTGTAGGATTTGGTGCTTTTACGAAATATTTACACAGTGAGATTTTTGATAAATAATCATCAGGAATGTGGATATAATGACTAAGTGGGTAAAGACAAATAATAGAGCAGCTATAACAGGCTGGTAAGTTCGGAAAATTACATCACTTTACGATATTACAATATCCAAAATCTGAGACGATATCTTGTCTCATATCACGATATCCATATAATATCAATATATTGCCAAGCTCTAATATGAATTAAAACAAGACAATCCAGAGCAGCGTGTGCCACTTGCAGACTGGCTGGTTCAGGCTTAAATAGAACACTAAAGCCAATTATCCATAAATGTATGCAAGGATTTAGCTGAAATTCACATTCATGGTTGGCTCCTCTGTTATTTTTAGACTGGGAGGCACTACAGGCCTCTACAGGGTTTTCCCCCATTTAGCTGCAATAAAACTCCAGGGCTGTACTGCACCAGATAATATAGACCTGGGAGAGTAGTGTGAGTGTAAGAAAAGAGTGACTAAATATCGTCCTGACATGTGAAAACTCATTTTCCTGGGTGAGCAAGTGCCAGAGAATTTGCTCTTTGAATGTCAATCAATAACAGTCGTATAACAGAGAAATCCCACTGAGACAGCTCGCAAGGGAAGATGGAGCTCTTGTATTTCTGCCTAATCCCAGCTCAAAATACCCACTGAATGGGAAGGATGTTAAATATTACAGTAGGTAGCTCACTGACAGACAAAATGTAATTTAATATAACAGTAGAGTTTTGTAAAAGTTGTGTTTGTCTCCTGATGAATGAAGACCAAATACAGATGTATTCTCACTTTCAACCGCTCAGACAGGTAGAGGTAGTTGTGGTACCACCACAGGGCACTTTGAACACGTTTTCACCAGGATAAAATTCATAAACCACACCTAAACATTTCCCAGGTTAGAGATATATAACCGACCCCATCATCTGCATATGTAGATTAAAAATGAGAAACAGAAATGAGAGCAGGTCCACAATCATCTGGTGTAACTCCATCATAGCACAATGCTTGTGTTTGATGTTGCTACAGTATGTAGAACACAATTTCTGGATTCAATAACCCTTCAATACCACAAATTTATGCTTTACCGATTGTATTGACTTTACTGTATTTAAAGGTGCTAAATGTGAGATACAGAGAGAGTGGGTGCTACGCTTTTGCGACTACCGTCTCACACTCAACATGTGAATTTAAGCACGTTCATGCATGAGTGTATATATGATTTATGTTTTATAGGTGTATGTACATTGTGACTTTGGTATGTTGTGTGATGCAGTGGCTTGGAGCCCAAGACGAATTTCCCTGTGGGACAATAAAGTATATCTTATCTTATCTTATGCCGTTGGTCAGGACAGCGTTATCAGCTGTTATCAATGTATGAGAGCTAGCCAGTGGTGCACGCTCTCATGCACAAACATGCACTAGAAGCATGTGTTGCCAGCCCGGCTAAGTAAATGATGGGTACTGAAGCCCCGGTACTAAATGAGCCCCGGGGCAAATTTTTTCAAGACCGTAGTATCGATAAGCTCCATGTTAAGGAAATGTATTTCCTATTTATTTAGGCTACACAAACATTATCTTACAACTTTGATCTCACAAGCTCTGTTTCTAATTTGTAATATCCACAGGAGACCCTGCTCTTAGCGACAATGGCTGAGAGAACAAAACGGTCCAAAGTGTAGTTATACTTTAGTCAGTCGATTCAGACAATGCTCGTTGCCAAAAGTGCAACGAGTCTTTTGCCTGTAAGGGCGGAAACACAATCAATCTGTCCAAACATCTAGCGAAAAGTGCATCAGATACCGGTGGAGAAATGCAACGTTTTCGACAGACTAGCTCATAGTTCATCCCTCATTGCCCCATCCACCATCATTACATCATAGTTTAATAGTGTCCTGTCTGAAACATGACTGTTTCTTATACTACAAGTAATTGTTTATTTATTTATTTTATATTATAATTATCACATTATAAGTGATTTGTTCAAAACAATGCTGTTTCTACTCGAATGAATCTATATACAGTATATATGCCAAAATAAAGCAATGTTAATTCTGTTATTCATTCATTATCTGTAACCGCTTATCCTATTCAGGGTCGTGAGGGGGCTAGAGCCGATCCCAGCTGACGTTGGGTGAAGGCGGGGTACACCCTGGACAGGTCGCCAGACTATCACAGGGCTGACACATAGAGACAGACAAACATTCACACTCACATTCACACCTTCACACAATTTAGAGTCAGTGGTCATGAACCTAACCTGCATGTCTTTGGATTGTGGGAGGAAACCGGAGAACCCGGAGAAAAGCTACGCTAACACAGGGAGAACATGCAAACACCACACAGAAAGGCCCCAAGCCAGGTTTGAACTTGCGACTCTCTTGCTGTGAGGCGACAGTGCTAGACACTGCACCGCCTTGGAGCCCGCTCAAGGACACTTTCGACATGCAGACTAATTCTGTTATTAATTTGTTAAATTTTTTTTCTCTTTAGAAGCGTAAGAGTAAGAGTAGTAGTACCATTAAAATGTTAACGATACCCATCCCTATAAACAAAGCATGGAGAAGCTCGGATTACAACACACACAGAGGGAGAGCAACTTCATTCTCTGCTCAGGTAGACATTACTCCTCTATATCTTTACAAAGACAATAGTTATTTGCTACTATATAAATGCTCTGGATATCGTATGGAGCACCTTTAACTACAGGTTACTGACACTATATTCCCTCATCAACAGAGAACGTCTATTATCTAACGATTGGAGCACTCATCATGTTCCTCTCCCTTCAGCCTCACGGCTCACACTGCTGCATCCTACTCAGAGATATCAGAGTTACAATATCAGTTTACAGAGACAGCTAGCAGCACCATATAACCAACTAACAGCGGGACTCCAGGACAACATTAACAAGTGTATAAATTGCAGGGGAATGTCTCTGGGTTACAGGCAGCCCCCGCCCCAGGTGGACAAACAACAGCAGCCCGACCACGGCCCCCTGAAGGAAGACTCGGAATAGGCATCAGATGAAAACTCTCGCAGAAGGAAGCTAATAATAGCAACACATAAATGTTTTTTTTTGTCACTTCAGGCAGCAAATCATTCTGTAGCTGGGATCCAATAAAAGCAACCACAAAACCAATTTCATTGACTGTCCTCTTCGCCAGAGGCTGCTCGGTAGATAAAGCATGTTCTTACCTTCCCCGGAGGGCCGCTGTCTCCCTGCTCCCCCTTTAAGCCGGACTGGCCTGGAGGTCCAGCAATGCCCTGAGGAACAAATTACACAATGATGACACCGAGGAGGACCTGATAAAAACAGCATACTACACACTACATATACAGTTGACTACATGAACACTGGCACATAGAGACACACACACACATACCAGCTTTCCTGGTAATCCAGGTATTCCTTCTTTGCCAGGCACCCCATCTCTTCCAGGGACTCCAGGTTTACCTGCTTCACCCTGAGGAGCAGCACATACATCAGTATGTTTAATATATGTGTAATCACAAGCATGTGCAGTCACGTTCACATTTGAATGCACTACACAGGTTGCAAATCATTTAAAAAGATCTGTACAGCTGTCTTCAATCTGGTGCCCAATTCACCTCGAACACCACAATTAATATGGATCAGTTATGGGGTCTTCACTTGTTTTATATATTTAAAAATAGTGAGATACTATTACGCAAACAGCCAACAGTTTACAACAAAAATTAAACCAAGAAAATGGTGATGGCATGCTGAGATTGCTTGTTTTTCAGCTGAAGGTACAACAAATCACATGTTCTGTGACCTGCTATTTCTAATTATGAACACAAACGCAGCCCTCCTTTCATCATTAAAGGCTTGGTACACATGTTTTGGCATTTTTATTTAATTACCTTCCCATTTTCAGTTATAATTGAAATGCCTCAGGCTGAGAACATTTCTTCAATTTCACACTTCCTCACTGTGCTCCACACAGCTCAGCAACAGTGGCAACCAGATCAGGATCACATACTCACCACCTGTCCTGACAGTCCTGGAGGGCCCTGTGGACCCTGCAGGGAGAAATAAATATAGCGGTGAGAAGGAACACAGTATGATACACACCGTGAGAGTTTTGATCAATTTCATGAGAAAACATGAAAGCAGTTTTCCCCGGAAGAGAAGCCGTGGGGACACTTACTACAGCTCCGGGGGGACCTGATGGTCCTGGCAGACCTGTGCTCCCTTGGGCACCGGGAGGACCCTGAAGACAGGAGAAATCAACTGCAGATCTGCTCTAAACCTTCACTGTCTAGATTGTAATGTGATTAGGCGCTAAGGAAATTGGGTAACACTTCATTTTACAGGTCTGCAAATTTCATCGTAATTAGATGATAATTAGCAAGTAACCTATTTCAAATTTCTTTGGAATTACTGCCAAATTACCCCAAAATTTACTTCAAAATGTATCGAAAATTACTATTATAAACATTATTTAATAATAAGATGCTAAAATAGCATATAATGGTTAAAATAGGGCCCTTAGGCTTGAGAAGCGGCTGCTCTTCATCGGAGGTGGAAAACCAAAACTAATAGAAGACACTTCTGATCAGGTACAAATCTCACCATTGTGTGACTTATTGTCTACACAAATGTAACCTGGTAGCTAATGTAATGATTCAGGGAGTTTTTTTAAGAAATTTCAAATAAGTTATTTGCTAATTATTATCTATTTATCAGCAGACAAGGAAATAAAGCATATCAATTAACTTTGTATTCTTTTCCTGGAAATGTTTTAAATAAATGTCCAGCTATTCATAATATAATTATTAAATAAAGACAGCTAAACATTTAATATTTAATTAAGTAATTTTTTAGGTAAATTTTGGGGTAATTTGGCAGTAATTCCAAAGAAATTTCAAATAGGTTACTTGCTAATTATCACCTAATTACCATGAAATTTGCGGACCTGTAAAATGAAGTGTTACCTGTAATTCTCTAAAAGATGTAAAATACCACTGGAATTGTTTTACCTGGACGCCAACACCTGGCTCTCCTTGATTACCCTGTGACAGACACAAATGTTTTTATGACTTTGTCCAGCAAGCCATAAACAAAAGAATTTCAGCACACATGCTGCAACACGTTCAGTAGCACGGCGATATGCAGCTAACTCACCTTCACACCTAGTGGACCTGGAAGTCCGTTGGGACCCATGGGGCCCTACAGTACATGAAACACACACCACCAACATGTAAACTGATGCTGTGAAGAGTCTTAATGTGTATACGTATGCTTCATCATGTGTGTGATACTTACAGTCGGCCCCCTTACGCCAGGCTCTCCTGGGTTTCCCTAGAAGCAAAATACAAGTCATATACAGTATATATTCACATCATAAAATACTCTCTGAAACTGCACACAGGCCACATTTTAAAGAAATATTTTGCCATCTTGGAAAAGCTTATTGACTTTCTTGCTGAGCGTTAGATGAGAAGATGATACCACTCTTATGTTTGTCATTAAATAGGACTTTCTGGAGCCTCCACTGATTGCTTGGCAACCTCACGGTGATGACAGAATATGAACGACAACGAACAGATATGACAGTTGTATTGACTAGGGTCACTAGAGGCCCAACGATACGATATTATCACAATACATATTGTGATTTTAAACATTTTGCAATAAGATTTATTGAGATTTATTACCTTACTCAACATCTGTTTAAGATACAGTTTTCACGCTGTTCATCTCACTTCAATAATTTTGATTGCAGGAAAATGGGATTGATAATCCAGCAGACAGACTGACCAACACATGCATTAAGCACCTGACAAACTAAACTGTTTGTATTAGAGTCTACGTAAAGTCCAACATAACTGAATGCGAACTTGTGTGGGCTGGACTACTGTACCATTGCAGGTATTTTGAACAATGCAAATTGCAACAATGCAAACAAAATTATGCAGTCACTTCATCTCACATTTTTACCAAAAAAAAAGAACATGATTCTAAAATCAGAAATATTGCATCATGCACCTGACAAACTCAACTGTTTTTATTAGCGTTTATATTGTATTTGCAATATTGATAGTTTCTATAATACAGTAAAAGACTGATACTTGACGTCCGTGTATCCATACAATATTGCAATGTAAAATATTGCGATACTATACGGTATTATATATTATATTATATATATTATATATTTCCCCCTACCCCTAGTATTGACCTTCTCATCTAACTCTTAACAAGAAAGCAAATAACTGCATTTCCTAAAATGTCCAACTATTCCTTTGAGCAACATATTTATGCATAAATATGTTTACAAAAATTGAGCGCTTGTATAAAAAAATATGTTCTTTTTTTAACAACTCAATATTGGACAACATGGAGTTTATATAAATAATACACAGACGTGTCACTGATTGACGCTCTCTGGGAGACACAAATATACAAACATCTGACTGACTGGTGACAACAGGTAGGACAACACAAACACAGAGGATCAACAATGTCAATAAAGAGACACTCGCATGGTAAGCTCTGAAAAATCAGTGCTGTGAGAGGGATAAGCACACAACAGACAGCAGCAGGAGCAGCTGCATGCACGATAAGCAGACTCAAGCGAAATGACAACACAGTACTTTTTAGAGTACCCAATTTCGTTTCCCCCTCTACTATTGCGCACTAGATCCTGGCGAGAGCTTCAGCTCAGGATGTCAGCTGACTTCCTTTCATCTCCTCCAACAAATCTGTGGTGTTTCATACATTTAAAATTCAACTTTTTCGAGTTTGACACGGATGCTTTGGGGACAGTTGGTCTTGATTAATATTTTATGAGGAACCGATCAAGGTCTGACTCGTATCCCAGACCCCAGCTCCCAGAATACAAATGCATTAAGATTAAAGTGGTGAAATTTGCCTGGGAGGTACATGACGATGTTTGCATCCTGATGATGGGTTGTTCTAGTCTCCTGTTGTTCAATGTGGATACATCTTTCAAGCTATTTCCTGTCTAAGCTAAAGCCCACTGGTATCTCTAAAGCTTTGGTCCATTCCCCTCTTGTATCCGATACCACAGTGACAGGTTCTCCCAGCCCTCCCGCCTCCAGAGCTCAAGCATGCCAGCCAGCAGCAGAGAACCTACCGGTCTGCCTAGAACTCCTGGGAACCCAGGCAGGCCCTGGAGAGGATGAAAGACAGAAGGAAGGTGGATGATAGGAGGGTGAGGAGGGAAGACAGTGTTGGAAGAGGGGAAACAGACAACATAGAGAAGGAGATGGACACATATGAGGAGAGAGAGGAAGTGTGAGGTGAGGTGTTAGCTGCACAGCTGCAAACGGTTACTGTCTAAGATCTATGAAGACTCGGCCCAAGAGGGAGAAAAGAGCGCTCCGTCAGCCAACCCAGTGGTTTGCTCTGAAGATCAAGCCTAAGAGGACGGCCCCTTCACTGGGTTACTGGTTACTCACTGGTTGACCTCGAAGACCAGCGGGCCCTGTTAGGCCCTGCTCCAACATGAAGGGAAGGAAAACAAAAAGTGTGAGGAAGTGCTTAATACCTCTCCTCTCCTTCCTTTGCATGTATTCCTACGCAATCATGGCATACAGTACATCAGCTGTGTTTGGGCTTTTAGTGATCACTGTAAATACTATGGTAAGGAAAAAGATAAAACCTTAAAGGGATCGTTGGGTGTTTTGAAGTGGGCTTGTATGAGGTACTTATCCATAGTAGGTGTATTACCTACAGTAGATGACGGTCGACGTGCCCCCAACAACGAGAAACAGACAGCTGGAGCAAAGCAACACAGTGCTGTGGATGGCAGATAAACGTATTTCAGCCACATAAAAGAAAGGCTCACCTTAAAAATTGATATCCATTTAAGTGTACGCTTTGTTTAGAATATATTTTTCACCGCTTTATCTTGCCGTCAGACAGCCCTTTCCTCCTTTCTGACAGGAAACTGGACTGAAAGTGAGACTTGTATGTGCTCTCTCCAAAGCCAGCAGACTCAGATGACAAAAACAGTACAGATATGTTTCACTTTCAGTTCAGTTCACCGTCGGAAAATATTCTAAATATAGCGTGCACTTAAACTGATTTTTTTAGGTGAGCCTTTCTTTTAGGTGGCTAAAATATATTTTTCTGCTGTCCCCGTCCACAGCACTGTATTGCTTTGCTCCAGCGCTCCTGTCCGTTTCTCGTTGCTGGGGACGTGCCGACCATCATCTACTGAAGGAGATACACTGACTATGGATCATACAACCCCACTTTAAAACATCCCAAACTATTCTTTTAAGGTTTCCTCTGATGTTAACTGGAATCCTGCTGGTTTAATATTTTCAAAAAGCTGAGAGGGTGCATTATGTCTTTCATATGAATTAATACTCCTATATTTACATATGACAATATTGCAAATTAATTTAGGCAAATATGCAATAAGAAAGAAAATAATTAATATATTATTAACTATAACTATATATTGTTATTCTCATAAGAAAAAAACACACTTACCAAGTCTGCTGAAAGAAATATTCACTAAATAGTTACACACGTGTCTCTAAACCAAGAAAGTCATTACTATATCACACTCTACTACAAAAACAGAAAGCACAATTTTGCCACATACAACTTAGCTCACATCCAGTACTTCACACTTACCGGTTTCCCATCCTGACCTGGCTTTCCTGGATCTCCTTGTATTCCCTGAAATGAAAAAAACACAGATTGCTTCTTATAATCCTGTCATAGATTTTCATCATGTCTTGAGTGTAGTAAGAGTAAGATCAAAATCAGATTTTCTCCCTTTAGGAGTCTGTGATTATTACATCTGAGAGCCAGCTCACCTGCGAGCCATCACGTCCTTTGTCTCCAGACTGTCCTCTGTCTCCTTTATCGCCACGAGATCCCACAAGACCCTGTAAGACGCATTAAAAAGTAGCTCATTTGCATATAGAAACTTGTGATATATGTGATAGTATTATATATATTACGTGTAAATCTTACCCGTTCTCCTTGAGGTCCCGGTGATCCTGCAGCACCAGGTTCTCCCTTCGGTCCTAAAACTCCTGGAGGGCCTCTGGCCCCAGGCGTACCAATCAGTACTGAGTCAGCAGATGCTCCCTACAGTGCACACACACACACACACACACACACACACACACACACACACACACAAATGCTTATGAACTGTGTCCTATTTACAAAATGTGGAATCTCAGTAGTTTTACTTCACTAATAACAAGTATGAGAAGAAGTTTACCTTTTGACCTGGTGAGCCGGACATTCCTGTTGGCCCGGTTTTACCCTGAAAAAACCCCAAAAATTCTCAGTTAAGCGTGGAAGTTTTTACATAAAGAGTGCATTTCTTGGGGGACCTCTATGAGGGGGATAACATGAAGTCATACACAGCTCTGAAGCAACAGTTTGATTTACCCCTTCATCAGTTTTGGAGGTATCTTCAAATGAGGCATCTTTTAGATCACACATGTGGCTCAACTTCTTCAAAACCCCCTTACTCGAACTGGGTTTAATTGGAAAGGGTGCTTCTGAATCACTCAGATACTATGTCATCTAATCTTAAAGCGTTGTGGGATATAGATTTAAATGTATCATTTTCTGAGGAGGCATGGACAAGAATTCTAAGAAATTTAAAGACCAGAGAGATTAAAACAAGACTGGTCCAGTTTAAAATTATAAATGAAATGTACTGGACTCCTTCACAGTTATTCAGAGCTAAGCTAAGGGAGAGTCCAGAGTGCTGGAGATGCAACGGGAAGGATGGCACTCTGGTACACCTTCTGTGGACCTGCCCAAAAGCGCAAGATTACTGATCAGCCATAAATGAAAATATTGGTGAGGATGTTCCAGTTTTTCCTAGTTTGTACATTTTGGGTGATCCCCTACCACTGTACGAGCTCCCCACATCAAATGCAGATTGGATTCATACGGCTCTTATGCTGGTTAGGAAAATCCTAGTTCGTGAGTGGAAGTCCGCGGATTTGCCCCCCCCCTGAATGTATGGTTCGGTCAACCGGGGACTGTAGCAGCATATCAGAAATTGTCTCTCCATCTCAATAACCAGGTGGTGAAGTATGCTCAGAAGTGGGGAAAAAACCTGGACTTTGTGAATGGTCAATAATAAACTAGCTTAACCCCTCTCAGATGTTGGACCATCTGTGATTACCTGTTTGTTTGATGTATTTGGCTGTGTGACTACAGCCAGTGTGACCTTGTGTATGTTTCCTTTTATTTTATTGTTGGTAGGATCAATTTTTATTTTAATTATTATTTATTTATTTATTTTTCATTTTGATTATATAATTTATGACATTCTCATTTCTTGTCTACTTCTTGTATCGTTTCTATTCATATTGTACCACTTGTACTGAAAATGACAATAAACAGTTGGTCATAACAAAAAATAAAACATGCATTTCTTCTCACTGACTTGATGTGGAGGACCAAAATAAACAACGTCAATGTGACATAAACACTTACAGATTCTCCTTTTTCACCTCTCTCTCCTCTCTCCCCCTGAAATACAGATATACACGATATTGGAACCGAATCATGTTCAGTCCATAATAAATCATTTGTTTACCCAGCTCTCCTCAACTCACCTTGTCTCCAGGTCTGCCAGACTCCCCCAGTTCCCCAGCTCGCCCAGGAACTCCCGGTATTCCTGGTTTACCTGACTCTCCAGCGGACCCTGGGGGTCCCTCTGGCCCTCGCTCTCCAATGGCTCTACCTGTAGGCCCGGTTGCTCCCACGGGTCCTCGCTCCCCTTGATCCCCTTTTGTTCCTCTCTCTCCATGAACACCACGGGAACCCTGGTGCACAACAGGAAATGGAAAGAGATAAACAAATCTAAATTTCAAACTGAATTATGTTGATAAGACATTTTAATAAACATCGAAATGGAGAGCACCATCTGGACTTGCTATGATCTTACTGGGGGTGTTTATCAATTTTTTTTATTTTTAATGTAAGCCTCCAAGATGCCCTTAGTCACACTTACATCTGCACCAGATAGTCCTCTCGGTCCGGGTTCACCACCGTCTCCTTTTTCACCTTTCGCTGCCTTCTGCACTGTAGGGGCCCGTGGTGATTCCTTCGTGTCCATAAGCACCTTCAACTCAGACGCCTGTGTGGAGGGAAGAAAAGGGAAATGGTTGGCAAGAGCTTCATAACTTTCAGCCAGACTGCCTGTGAAATGCTTTAGACAGACAGTAAATGGTTAATAGAAATGGAGGTTAGCAGACTCCTCCACACTGGCGGGGCGACGTTTATTCGAAGAAGTGACAATTCAGTCATAAACCGACGACTGTCATCGGTCAATCTTGGAACCCATCGACTATCTGCCTCTGGGAGCAACATTTTTGGGGTTCTGGTGTAGCTCGCGGATATCTGGGCCAAGACTTCGTCTTCTGTGCGACGGTCATTGTTTACTGTCCGATTAGCAACTTGAGACTGGAATTGGAATTGAGAGACGATGCGTACAACCGGATTGTTTCACAGGTAGCCAGTTTACAAGCTAATAAAAAGCTAAATCATCATCAGATGATAGCCGGTAGATTCCCAGACTGCATTTCTACCAATACGTTCCGCCTCTTTTGCTCTCCACACGGACACACATCAACATGTCCTATTGCCTACAGATTGTGCATGTGAATGCAGATGTCTGTTTATAGAGTTTAGTCATTGGTCTACGTCATGCTGCTGTGGGTTTTAACTACTTGAAGTCCTATTTTTATAATGCCCATAAACCAAGAGCCAATCCCATATTTTACCATAGCAACTCTGTTAATCCACTTTTATTGGATTGGAGACATTTTTATTTACAAACTAATTGAGGAGTTATAAATACATCCGGAAGCTGTAAATGGCACGATGACACTTACAAGAACAAATGGACAAATAAAAAACACCCAGTAGCAAAATTTAATTTCCATTAGCAAGACCATTCTGGTAAAATATTCATCCATATATCCATAATAGATACATGAGTAATAACTGAGACTAAGGCTGTTAGGCATTAATAAAAATGCAGTTAAAATGCTCTGACGCACAAATTAATTTTGACATTTGGTATATAAATATGATTAATATTGCATGCTTTCTTGGCTATTCTGACCCACAATCCTCTGCACAGCGGATATATGGGCAAGAATGTCAAAGTTCAAGATGCAATGTAATGACAAAGTAGTATGTCATATTGTATGCATAATGCATGCAACAGTACGTATTTTCCAAGGGCAGCTGCAGCATGTACTAACAGTAAAAAGAAAAACTATGTAAATGGACTTGCATTTATATAGCGCTTTTCTTTGTCTTTCGACCACTCAAAGCACTTTACACTACATGTCAGTATTCACCCATTCACACACTGATGGCAGAGGCTACTAAGGTGCCAACTTTGCCCATCAGGATCTAATCTAAATACTCATTCACACACTGATGGCTATGCCTTCGGGAGCAATTTGGGGTTAAGTGTCTTACACAAAGACACATCGACATGTGACACGGAGCAGCCAGGGATCGAACCACCGACCTTCCGATTGGTGGACAACCTGCTCTACCCTCTGAGCGACAGCCGCCCACTATGTGATTTGGAGCATAGCCCCAGTGTTTGGTTTTGTCCGTTCTGGGCTACTGTAGAAACATGACGGAGCAACATGGCAGACTCTGTGACTAGGACCCGCTCCCTATGTAGATATGAAGGGCTCATTCTAAGTTAACGAACACACAACGACTCTTAGTTTCAGGTGATTATACACTAACGAAAACATAGTTATGAATATTATATTCCATTTCTGCTAATAGATCCCCCGAAATGTTACACACTGTTCCTTTAAATGACAACAAAATACTGAGAACCAGAAACCGTTTTACACCTTTAAGCGCTCAACAAACAGAAATGTGACAGAATCATTCAAATGCAAATTGTGTGGCAGCCCACATACCGGAATGCCAAGGACGGCCAGAGCCTTCTGTACATCCTGGTAAGACAAATAAGCAAACATCAGTCAACAGAGAGGAACAACACTGACGATAAATGAGTCACCACTGAGTCATGACAGGTGACGTGCTGACGTCTTACCACTGCTGTCCCAGGTTTGCCTGGCATCCCGTCCTCTCCTGGGTCTCCCTGCCAATAAAAAAATATCAAATTGTCAACACAAAACACATAAAAGCTCACGCACGTCACACTTAGATTACAATAGGGATGGACGTTTAACTTACAATATCACCTTTGAGGCCAGATTGACCTCTATCCCCCTGGAACAAAGAAAGTTTGAAGGTCAAAATAAAAAAATGACGACTAAGTGGTTACTGATCTAAAGAGATCAATACAGACAAGTAGGACTTACTCTGGCTCCCACAGCTCCAGGGATCCCAGGTATGCCCTGAAGGACAGTGCAAGGACAATGATAAAACATCAACAGATAAGACAGTGGGAGGGCTGCAGCAGCACACAGGGACAGATGTAGATAAAAGACACATCTCTGCTGCTTCATGTGGGAGAGAGACGCTGCTGGGGACAACATGACACATACAGATATCCGCTACTATAGAGGTTTTCTAGCTGTCGTTTCTGTAAAATGACCTTTGCTATGATAGTATGCAAAAAGAAACACAATCGTATGAAAACACAAGTACATGCAGAGGAATTCTGTTGTATGCATACTGATGTTTATCTTCCAATAATGCACATTAGCCCTCAGAGGTCCATATCTTTCCAAGCACACATCGCTTCAGGAAAAGCAGCGACTGTAATATGCATTTTAAAGAATGTAATTAAAAACAATGTCAGAGTGCTGCAAAGTCATGCATACTCACAGGGGTTCCTGGAGGCCCCTGGGGGCCTGGGGTAGCTGCTCCTTTAGCATACACCACCTAACAGACAGGGACCATGTTTAGATCAGTAAAGATGACAAACTAACATTCCCATTTATGATGCATTTCAAATGTAGGGCTGCAATGATTAATCAATTAACTATTAAATGTATCGTTAACTATTTGGATCACAGTTTAATCGGGTCGAGTAATTTCTTAAGAGAAAAAAGTGAAAATTCTCTGATTCCAGCTTCTTAAAATGTGAATATTTTCTGGTTTCTTTACTCCTCTATGGCAGTAAACTAAATATTTTTGAGTCGTGGACAAAACAAGACATTTTTGGACGTCATCTTGGGCTTCGGGAAACACTGATCCACATTTTTCACCATTTTATAGACCAAACAACTAATCGATTAATCAAGAAAATAATCAACAGATTAATAGACAATGAAAATAATTGTTAGTTGCAGCCTTATCAAATGTGTCTACAGCAATCAAACCTGTCCTGGAGGACCAATGCTGCCAGATGCTCCAGCGGGCCCTGAAGGGCCAGAGGGTCCGGCAGGCCCAGCAAGGCCCCGGTCTCCTTTCTGCCCGTCCCGGCCCTGGAAAACACATCACACAACTGAGACTCTCTCTACACAGGGTTACTTCCTCTTGCGCTACAGCCGAGCCTGAACTATAAAATCAAAGCAGGTGGCCGCTGCCACCCCTCCACTGATGTTCGAGAGATAATTAATGTGAATTTGCACATGAAAACAGCACAGCACTGACATTTGGTGCCTCTCTGGATTCCTCTCAGAAGTGGCTCCCCCTTAAAGGCTAGGCCTGATCATTAGAGGCTAGTGAATTTATTATATAGCTGCTTCTGAGAAGCCTATTGATTCGGCAGTGAGTGAGAGTGTGACGGCAATGTCAATGTCAGAGCAAACTGCAGTTGATAAATACACACTTGAGTGGGGAAGTAATGAGGAGAAAAGAAAGGAGGAATGTGTAATACAATAAAGTCAAGGATCAATACAGGATGCTGAGGGTGAGACAGACGGGGCAGGTTGACAGGACGGACAGCGCAGAAACAAAGAGATGAGGATATAAAAGAGATTTAGCAAAACTGACATCTCTTCCAGCTGCTCCTGATTCTCCTTTGTCTCCCTGCAGATTAAAAGACAGCAGAGTTAGATTCACAATGAAATACAGACATAATGAGAACAATCTTCATAAACACTTGTCTAACAAGACTTGGTGAAAAACTATGACCGTGTATGGTCAGTCTGTGGATTTGTGGCTAAATTGTTACACAAATAGTCAGTGGTCATGTCTTTAATGTTTAATCCAGCAGTACATGTCCACCAGGTCCGGCAAGGACAGTAGGGGAAACACTGCTCCACTCAACTGGCCGTTCAAGCGGTGACGTACACAATCATGGACTGCACCTGATTGGTCCATGGTTTTCTGCTTGCCGGCCTGCTCATAAACTTTCTATTATTCCATCTAAACAATCCACCAAAATCTACTTCTGAAAACCTTTTAGGCGGTAAATAGGCGATGCCGCTGCTGAATCTCATTTCATTTTAGAACTAAATCACCTAGTTTCACAGATTGGTCCAAGTTTTGTGAGCCGGATGTGTAAAATTGAGATTTTTCAACTTTATGCAAAACAGACCACTCGTGCCGGTGAGTGGAACGGCTGACATGCCCCCCTGAAAACATAAACAAAGGACTGTTCCTGCCTTCTCATTTTGAAAGATCAACAACCAATGAGGAAACTCCAACACTCGACCAATCGTGTAACTTCATCTCTCAGTCGGTCACTCAGTGACACAGAGTTGCGTTTGTAGGGCTGGTCCTCTGTGGTCCAGCCAAAAAGACACCAGTCCTACCTACTGTAGCTAAAGTATTGATTGATTTCATTGATTTAGTCAATTTTGTTCGGGGTTCTACATGAGGTGTGTCCTGTAGTATTAAAAGCAGTGTAAACACTTCAAAATAATATTCACAAATACCTAGTATTTTATCAAAGATGCTACACTTTAACAGACATCATTCACAAGAGGATATCTAGGAAAGAAAGTTTATGGATTTGTCACATTATTTATTGAAAAGAATCCTTAAACGTCATCCTATCAGTGCCAGACGATCGTATAAAGTGATAAACAGCTACAAACCTTCCTCCCATCTTCACCTGGCACACCGTCCTCACCCTGTAAGTCAAAACAAAAACGCATTACAGACTCGAACAAACAAACAAACTGAATAATGGCCGCTCTGCTGCAGGAGCACTCAGGTAATTCAGTGCCACTACTGCTTTAGAGACTCACTTAAGACGGCCATTATGCAGCAGACCCCGAAATAAATGTCCTCACTGCTTTATTGTCGGGGCCATTACCAAATTAGAGAATGATAGAGAGACAGAAAAGGACGAGCACCACTGAACAAGATTCATATTGTGACTGTTCACAATAAATATCAAAGTATGTCAGGCAAGTCACTAATAAAATGCCCAACATGTCATATTAGAGTATGTCAGGGAGAGCGGATGTTACAGTCAAGATGCTGAGGAAAGTTACCATTTTGCCAGCAGAACCAGGTTTGCCATCTTCTCCTGCTTTACCCTGAAATATAACAACAAGGACATTGACACATAATGAATAAACGTGGTCGAAAAATAGACTGAGATGTAAAGAAACAAAAGAATGAATGAGAGTGATGGAGAGATATGTAAAGGTTAGTGTGTCAGTGTGTGTGCGTGTGTGTGTGTGTGTACTCACAGGTGTCCCTGCAGTGCCTGTAGGCCCAACAGGTCCTGGTGGACCCTGTTCCCCTCTATTTCCTGCTAAACCCTGGAAACCAAACCAACACACATCACAGTGAGTGGTTTAATCCATAGAGATAGAACAGAAGTAGAACAGACATTCAACTGTTTGCCGTGATAATTTGACTAGCACAAAAAAATGGTGATTGTTGTTAGTTGTTATGGTCGTGTCTAGAGGGTTACACAGAAATTTGCGAAATCTGGCAAAAAGTACTAAAAACTCTCACGAGACTCACTGCCCGACGACCTATCCTAACCTTAACCATTCAAGATCATTGCCTAACCTTAAAGCTTCAGTAGGCAACCATTTTTTGGCATCATTGGGCAAAAATTCCATAATAACCTTTCAGCATGTTGTAATTCAAGTGTTCTTAGAGAAAACTAGACTTCTGCTCCTCCTCAAGGCTCTGTTTTCAGGCTTTAAAAAAAATCTAGCTTGTGAAGGCAGACTTTGACCAATCACAGGTCATTTCAGAGAGAGAGAGTGTTCCTATTGGCTGTGCTCCGGTCATGTGAGCGGTGCTTGGTAGTCCCCAAGAGATCTCAACACGGCTGCCGGGTCACAAACTTACTAATTTTACAGCTAAACCGCGCACTACAAGATGATTCTGAAAACATTTGAGGAGAGAAATAGGCATTACAGTAACAGAATATTGATTCATATTTGATCAGCGCTGCCTAGTGTGACCGTTTGATCGGAGTTCGCAGGTGACTGACAGCCGGCTCTCGTAGACAGCAGATGGACAGCAGACCTCAGCTCTTACTGCTTGTTTTCCTCCGGTGCTGTGAGATCTTGCAGATGCCATTAGGAGCACCGGAGGACAAAGAGGCACATGATTTTTTTTCAGGTAACCTGTTTCATGTACTACTGTCACGATATAGTGACCATTTTATAAAAATAGCTTTTTTTAATCATATTTGCTCCAATCTCGCCAACTTCAGCTTTAACTACTCAAGGTCAATGCCTAACCTTAACTACTCAAGATCAGTGCCTAACCTTAACCATCTTGCGAGAGTTTCCCAACTCACGGGTTACCATCTAGACACAACCAGTTGTCATGGTGACAACGCACGGCAGCAGAGGTAGTCACAGAGCCGAATCAATGTCTGTTGAGGCCAATTCATACTTTCTTTCTTATAGTAGCATTACTTGTAAAAAGGACAGCCAGCATGGCGTGACTACACACACACTAGACGCCGACACTGTTGTTTTACACGACACGCCAGAATAAGTGAACCCACGACTTTACAGTTAGGTTAGCCCGCTACAACAGTTGCAATGGCAACGATACACATAAAAACGGCTGCCGCTCTGACCATCCTGCTACGTTGATTTGTAATTCTCGTTCTACTCCTATTCTATTTCTATGGTTGAATCTCACTTTTATTCAGACTGCTGCTGAGCTAAAACTGATTTAGACTTTGCAATGCATTGTGGGAATGAACGGAAAGTTAAAAAGAGAGTTTAAAAATGTATAATTTAGTAGTTTAAAAGCGCAGCAACACTTACAGCAGGCATGACAGAAATAGCAACTGCAATTTGTTTTGGATGGACAGCAGCAGTAATAGAGCTGTCATGTAAGATTTAGACTCTTTAACTAAACTGTAAGTTGAGCAGTTGAAGACTTTCAGAATCATTATGATGGTCAATATTACATAATAAGTCTCCTGTGAAACTGGACTGGCCTGGAGAGGTCTCTCCCTACAGTCGGCTTATGCAACTGGCCACAGGAGTGAAGACTGAGTTTTAACACCTCCACAGTGCCCTCTGCAGCACGGACACATGAAGTGCATATACTGTGAATGACTGCAATTCAGGTGCAGATGTGTGTTTGCAGAATATGGAAAATATGAAGAAAATCAGAAAATAAAATTAATTTAAACTGCTTACTGAAATACAAATCTCAGAACTAAAGTGAGCATCAAATATCAGCATCTATTGTCATATGATTATAGATAACTAATACAAATCAGGGCCAATTGTATTTTTCAAACACAGGAAAAATTAAACTCACATCTCTCCCAGGATCCCCCAGTTTCCCAGGATCACCCTGTAACACAAAGAAAACAAATACAGTGCATCAGCTACACACATTCACCACCCAGTGAGGCTCGACATACAATGTGTTTTATTAGGGATGCACGCTGATATCTGCACGTCATCACTATCGGCTGATAAAGGCTTTAAAATTAAATATATAGTATTGGCCAGAAATGAACATTTCCTCCGATATGACAGACCGATAAGATGATGCTTATAGGTGCATGTGACGCAAACCGTTGACCAAGTGGGTGCAAAAACAAAATATGTCTGCTGTGTGGAGGTACATTGTTTTGCAACTTGTAAAATTTGCCCTGGTGCCTATTTGCAGGACTGTTTCAGGGACAGCATCATCCGAGCCTGTTGAAGCAGGATGAATTTTTCTGATTTGTTTGAACATGTTACATAAAAATAAATATGGCATGTGTTACATGTAACCCAAGTTGAAGAGATGTGTACATTTTGAAAAGCATTTTATTTTATGCCTTCATCTGCCATTGGGCCATCACAATATCACAATATCGGGTTTTAAGGTATCAAGGTTGGCAAGCATGACGTGATGTTCTCTGCAATTAGGTGGCAAAAATATGTGCGTATGTCAGCATCGGCCAAAATGAGTTGGAAAATATCGGCATATCGGCAATATCGTGCATCCCTATGTTTTATAGTTTGGGGAAAAGATGGCATAAACTGAAGTACCCTCGAACCAGGTGGTCCAGCAGCACCTGGTTTACCATCCAGACCAGGACGTCCATCTAACCCGGAGGTTCCTCTTTCTCCCTGATCACACACACAGGAAAACCACATTTACATTACAGTCAGTAAGAGAACAGTTTAAGTGGCTGAATTCAACTTTTGGCTGTGAAGCTTTCTGCCAGTCCGTCTGCACTTCATCCCACCAGGAATCCGCTGCCTAGGTCACAGAATCCGGTGGGATGAAGGACAGCAAGTATTTTTCCAGCATTGATAAAATGACATAGGTCAGTTCAGTAGGCGAGATTGTGAGGACCAGCCACACTGATTGATATCAAACCTTCTCTCCAGGCGCTCCTCTTTCCCCTGAGTCACCCTGGAAACATTAGAAGTGAAAGTGATAATATTAAATATTTCAGATATCTTGTTATGAGAATTGTGATGTAGAGGAGCAGTGACGGAAAGCAAACTCACTCTCGTGCCAGCAGGTCCCCGTTGTCCCTCGGGACCCTTTATAGACAGCAGGGAAAGAACGAGAAGTCACAAAGGATCATCAGTCAGGCATACCAAATCAACAGGGAAAGAGGTCAGTGCGCATACAGATGCATATACTGTATGGTGTACTGTGGCTTATCAGATGCTCAGGGAAGCATTTGCAAATTGTAAGAATGAGGCAAACTCACTCGTAGGCCTGCTGCTCCGGGAATCCCCGCTTCGCCTTTCAGACCTTTGCCGCCGTGCTCTCCTGGGTCGCCAGCATCGCCCTGGAAATCACAATGACGTAAGCTGTAACTTTCAGCTAATCGTGACACTTTGTAGGAGTTTTTCCACAACGTCTGCAATGACTACAATGGCTGCAATAACACTGGATTTGGGTGATACTTACTGTAGCTCACAAGCTCTTCACGGGTAGAGTACATACCTTCTCTCCTCGCTCTCCTCTCAGCTGGCCTTGGATGTCAGCCTGTTGAAGAGGACAAACATGTAGTATCAGAATTAGGCTGAACTGTAGTTCTTTCAATGGTAAGAAGATGCTGCAGACTGTACTTCCTAACTCTAGTTTACTTTGATCAAAATGCTTTATTAATTATCATTATGGTTTGTTTTGTTTTGACCTTTTCCACTTCTTGATGGCCAGCCACAAACTATAGACCTAGGGCATTCAGAGGAAGGATGGCTTTCCTATGTATATTGACGATAAGGGGGTTTCTGAGTAGTTTCCAGAACAGAAGTGCTCGCCATCCAATCGCCGAAAAATGCAATTCCTGCAGAAATCTCCAAATGTCAAAAGTTTTTGATGGCACAGCATGGCTTTTTCTATGGTGTTCATCAAGGTCTTGGTGTCTTAATGTGGTATTTTGGAGGGATTATTGATCATTTTTATCAATTATCGGGTGGTAAACAAAAGGTTAAATTTAGCACCAAATCTGTGTAACAAATGGTATCAACCCAAAACTTGTTGCAACAACTTATGAGATATAAGTGAGCATGGGAATGACCATCATATACTTCTATCATAATGTTCTAAACCCTTAAACACTTTTAAAATTTTTGATTTATGACTAGAACCGCATCTCAAATTAATCTTCAGGTTCCCAGCTTTCAGATGATGTACACCACTTCTATGTGACATCTACTGTTGACCTGCTATCTTCCACTAAAGACCCCCTGTTCCACCCTAAAAAAAAGAAAGAATGGATCTATGATAAAAAGGGGTTGAGTGGAAAAGGTTAAACAATTCAGTGCGACACACTCACCACTTTTCCTGGTGGTCCTGGAGGTCCTTGAGGTCCCTTGAAGAAGAGAGTGAAACATGTGAATCCACTAACAGTAGATATAAAGTTGTATGAGCACTTTGTAAAAATAAAGCAGACAACAAACCAGTTCTCCATTCTCTCCTCTCGGTCCCGCGGGTCCAGGGCTGCCCTATGATCGAACACAGGTCAATAAATATGCTGAGCAGCTGACCTTCCTCACTGTGTCTTCTCTCGGGGCTTCAGTCGAAAAACACAAGAGCATATTGAAAAGCTGTCGGTATGATGATACATAAATGAATGCCTCACATTTCGTCCGCTCTCTCCTGGGTCTCCGATGTCTCCTTTCTCCCCTAATCGACCTGGCTGACCAGCCAGTCCCTGAGGGGGGTCAACAAAAACGTCCGTGAGTTGAACTTTCCATTGATGGTAGATTTAAAGTTTTAAAATGTGTCAAAGACACTTGTCCTACCCTCAGTCCTCTTTCTCCTGTCTTCCCTGGAAGTCCAGACTCCCCCTGATGAAAAGCAAGTTTAAAACAAACGAGACATTTGCAGTGACATGTACACACTAATCTTTATGAATAAACACTTTTTATGAGGAGAGTGGACGTTGCAATGTTGGCATCAATAAGAGGAAGAGATCATACTTACAGGTGTGCCTTCGTCACCCTTCTCTCCTCTGTCTCCCTATAAATCATAAGTATAAATAATAATTAGGTCAATCAATTAAAATATCGAATCGCGATTAATAGCATGATTGTCCATAGTTAAACGTGATTAATTGCAAATTAACCACACCTTTTTTATCTGTTCAAATTGTATCGTAAAGGGAGATTTGTCAAGTATTTCATATTCTTATCAACATGGGAGTGGGCAAATATGCTTGCTTTTGCAAATGTATGTATATATTTATTAATAGAAATCAATTAACAACACAAAACAATGACAAATATTGTCCAGAAACCCTCACAGGTACTACATTTAGCATAAAACAATATGCTCAAATCATAACATGGCAAACTGCAGCCCAACAGGCAACAACAGCTGTCAGTGTGTCAGTGTGCTGACTTGACTACGACTTGCCCCAAACTGCATGTGATTATCATAAAGTGGGCATGTCTGTAAAGGGGAGACTCGTGGGTACCCATAGAACCCATTTTCATTCACATATCTTGAGGGCAGAGGTCAAGGGAACCCTTTAAAAATGGCCATGACAGTTTTTCCTCGCCAAAATTTAGCATAAGTTTGGAGCGTTATTTATTCCTCTGCGACAAGCAAGTATGACATGGTTGGTACCAATGGATTCCTTCGGTTTTCAAGTTTCATATGATACCAGTAGCTTCACTCTAGCTTCAAAACTTCTACAACCTCCGAAAGATTGATTGCGTTAATTTGTTAAAGAAATTAGTGGCGTTAAAACAAATTTGCATTAATGCTTTATTATCGCGTTAACTTTGACCGTCCTTATAATAATTAATTCATTTTAACTGGGAGGAAACTTTAATTGTGTTAAATAAAAAGAAAATCTACAACATCAACTAAGCAGAGAGTCAGAGAACACATACAAAAGAACTTGTGAGAAAATGTCATGTCATGCACACAGAGCGTTGTTTTTACCTCTAAAATGACATCATTAGAAAGAGATGCATGTTGGGAGGAACAGAAGAAAGCTTAACAGACGGTCTGGTCTTTGATTACAGCACTGAGAGCAACATGCAATAACAATAACTGCTATAATAGTACAGTGCAATGTCTTATTTCACTGTGTATAAAGGAAGAAGAAGAAATATATGATAACATGATAACATGATAAGCTCACTAGAGCTGCAACTAATAACTTTCACTATTGGTTAAGCGTATTTTCTTCATTAATTGTTTGGTCTATAAAACGACACAAATTTGTGAAAAATGTTGCAAATTCCCAGAGCCGAAGTTGACATCTTCAGTCCAAAGATATTCAGTTTACAATGATATAAAACAGAGGAAAGCAGAATGTCCTCACATCAGAGAAGCTGGAACAAAGGAATGATGGCTTTTTATGCTAAAAATAACTTAAACTTAAAGTCAGCCATCAAAACAGCTGCCATTTAATTATCATCCAGCCCTACTTCCTACTGTATGTAGAGCAGAGCTTCCCAAACTTTTTTTCTGGGGACCCACTTTTTAAAAATGCCAAACTATCACGACCCAATTCACAATAGGCCTCATCTATAAATCAGGAGAAGAGCAAATGAATGTTCCTGACCATTGTTACTGCCATTTCCGCATCATCTTATATTATCTTGAATAGGTAAGTCATTTCAAAGAGATATATGTTTGATAAATCACAACTTTTATTAAGTTTTCTGCATGTGTCATTGAAAAAATGTACATATGTTAATTACTTTATAAATGAGACCAAATAAATGCATTTAGGCAGAGTTAACAGGCTCATGTTTTTCCTCTCATCAGTAAAACAAACAGACGTACGCTAGCCTTTCATATTAGATTGAATGTTATAAGTAAGCCACAATTATCAGAAAGATACGAACAATCACGCTCCCTCATGTGGCTCAAAGGTGTACTGCAGGTATAAATAAATAAAAGACAATGGAAGAAATTCTGCAAATTTAATTGGCGACACTACTAATATCTCCTGCGACCCAAATGTGGGTCCAATGTGAGAATGTGGGAATGACTGTATGTAGAGAAAGCTAACAACAACATATTGAAAAAGTTGTGGGAAGCAGTTATTGTTGAAGTGAATTATGCTTCTTTTCACAGTTAAGATTTTAATGTATCCAGACCCCGTACACCACTCTCACCTCTTTCCCAGCAGGACCAGGCTTTCCAGGGGTTCCTGGCCGTCCATTCTCCGCTCTCTCTCCCGGTTCACCTGGATCTCCCTAAAGAACCGTTAAAAAAACAGTTTGACAATCAAATAAACAGAAAGACTAAAAAAAAAAAAAAACGCACAAAAAAAAACCAAACACAGCAGGCCTCTCACCTTGCCACCCGGCCTTCCACTGATACCAGCCTGTCCCTGAGGGAAGAGCACATGTTTTATGTATTTTGGGTTTGAGCGATTTGGGGCATGACTTACACTGACAGGTGGCACAAGGGAATGTTTCATGAATAATGGATGGCTATTGTCAGGAATATATCACAGCACCTGTAAACATTATGATTGGGACATTTGTTGTTCTGATGAAGAGGTGCTACGACGTGAACTTACTCTCTCTCCCGGCTCTCCTTTAGGTCCGACAGCTGCCGCTCCTGACCCTGGAGACCCCTTGAAAAATGACAGGGAAGGAAATGCCACTGAGACAGATGTCAGGCTGTAAGTGTACCGCACACACAAACAGCATCATCATGCCCTGGTTGCTCACCTTCTCTCCTCTCTGTCCCGTGTCTCCTTTATCTCCCCTCGCCGCCTCGGGACCAGGCAGGCCTCGGTCTCCCTGTGGGTGAACAGCGGAGAGGAAACCAATCACATTGAAAAAAAACTGAGCTTTGATACAAAATTAAATGTGTCTTACGAGAACAGAATTTGATTGCTTACCTGTTCCCCTTTCTTCCCAGGAAAACCTGGAGTCTGCATGATTTTAATAATACAGCAAGGACTCGTTATCACAGACAAAGACGGAGACAGATAAATTATTATATGTCATGATTTTTTTCCTTATCTGATAACTCACACTTCTGCCGGGCTCCCCGCGTGCACCGTCGATTCCCTGGGAACAGACAGGTGCAATTGTTCTTTCATCTTTGCTTAGAAAATTCATTACATCACATTATGAAATGTTCTGAGATGGAATCACGTTCCTATTGACCCGCTGCTCCTCGTACGATTACACTTAATTTAATAAGTCTCACCTTTTCTCCCGGCACTCCGCTGGGCCCCGGTAAACCCTGATGACAAATGGAAACACTCATTCATGAGACCCTCTTTGCATTTATTACAGTCAGTGTGCCTTTTTGTTTCATATTTGCTGCTTGGTCTGATGTCATTAGCTACATGGAAGTCAGTCACTCACTCTCAATCCTGCTGTTCCTGCGAGGCCTGGCTTCCCTGGGTCCCCCTGCGAGACAACGTTATTCAGATAACAGCACACAGGACGCCAACAGTTGAACTAATTTAAATTAAGAACTAAAACAACGCTGCTCTACTCACTCTGTCCCCGGTTTCACCAGCCGGTCCTCTCTCCCCCTGCAGAGAGACACACACACAACAACAGATTCACTGATTGTCTTCAAGTCAAACTGCATGTTCTGTGACTCTTTTTTCATTGTCTGATTTACGGTCAACAAAACCTGCATCTTACAGAAAACAGTGACTGTTCTTGTTGCATACACCTTCTTCCTCGTCGACGCTATTTGCATAAATAATAATCTAAATAAATACATTAAATTAAATGAAAATTTATGTTTGACTGTAATGGTCCTCAAACCTAAATTCTATGCATCGATTAGTTTTATGTTAGAAGATAGAATATTGTTTATAGATAGATTTTTTCTGTCCATCTTAACTCATTAATCACTACATTAGCATTGGAAAGACACTATTGCCTATTATGGTCTTGATACAGACTCGACTGGACCTGGTCTTGGACTTGACTTGGACTCGATTAAGTTGGACTTGACTACAGCCCTGCTGTATACAGTACAGTACAGTACATTATGCTACTTTGAAATGATCCTGCTGTAAATGTGCTACAGTTACTTGGGATGGTGAGTTGTGTATCAACATGCATGGGCTCATCTACAAATAACTATTATGTGGGGAAAAGTGAGGGATTCCTTTTATTCCTTTTATTTATTACCACATTTACACTCATTGTGCACAACTATGAACATAATCCTGCACAGACACACTTCCATCTCATTCAAAAGAGAAAAAAAAAGAAAAATGGGATAGTAAGACCTTGGAATCGACATTAAAGCTGCCTTTCATTTCAGGTACAAGCAAGTTGTCTGCAGCATTTTTCTTTTTATTGAATTGATGAAAACCGACAGCCTACTGCGTCTCCACCTTTTTCTAACCAACATTTCCTTACTTTAACTTTTCAGACCAATGTGTGCTTGATGAGACGCACATCTGGCTCAGCAAGATTGTTAAAATCATCCCATTTTGACCTTTTAATTTTGTTGAAATTGCATGTGCACTTCCCTGTGGTAAAATGCACGACTACACCTGGTGCCATACTTGTGAATATGGACCATAATCATTTAGACTATAAACCCTCATCCCCCCCCCCCCCACACACACACACACAGACTCTCACACACATACAGAAACTCACACACACAGACTCTCACACATACAGCCATGCACATACTTGACTGACTCTCATCACGGTACTCACCCTGTCTCCCTGGGATCCAGGCTCACCTGGCTGCCCTCGGTCACCCTATCAGAATACAGAGAGCGACAGAGGTCATGACTCTATTAACAGCTTACAGAAGAAGTGATTTTTTCTTACCTTTATCTTACCTTGCCACCAATTTCTCCTGGAGGCCCACGGGGACCCTGAAAGACATGAGCAAAATGCTTGATCATAAATGTACTAATTCCATCAAGGAGGTTATGTTTTAGTCATATTTATTCATGTGTTTGTCGGTTAGTTAGTTAGCAGGGAATCTCACAAATAACATGAGATATTTCAGTGAAAATTGGGCCATGGCCAACAAAGGAACTGAGTAGTTTTAACTGTGATAGCGCCACCATGTGGCCATTTGTAAAGCACTTTATACCTTTGCTCCCAACTCCTAAATTGTGAGGAAGAGAAGCATCTTAACCAGATGCAGGTCACAATTTTTGAAATTGTAGCGGGCGTGATGAGGATTGTGTAGTAGAGGTACAGTATGTGCTCGTAGTACTCTCTACTGAATTTATATTGTGCAAAAACCGGATTCATCATCGTGACATCAGCCATCTAAAATTGCTGTGTGCTCAACCTACCCTGTCTCCAGGCTCTCCTTGCCTGCCTGGAGGTCCAAGAGCCCCATCACCACTATCGCCCTGAAAAACAACCACAAGCCATTACTCTGAGATGAACACCTTGCATGCTCCAACGCTCACATACTGAATCAATCTGCAGCTACCTTTTCTCCTTTGCTGCCCTGTGGTCCTTCTGTCCCTCTAGGACTCAGAGGCCCTGGAAGACCTGGAACACCCTGATAATAAAAATGCAATTAGTAAATGCAAAATACTCCCCCACATGCACACGGAGTTCATCTGCAAACTAGACATGTCAGCACATTGGCAGTGATTGACAGCGCTTACTGGGGAGCCCTTGTCGCCCTTCACGGCCACCCCGCTGCCGACTCCTGGAGGTCCCTGTCAGCAAAGAGAGATAACAGCTGAGGATCATTATGCGTGTTCGCTCCTTGGGATATTTCTGCAATGAGAGGGCAAGCTGGTGACGGTGTTACTCACCCGATCTCCTGAGCTGCCCTTGTCTCCCTGAAGAAAGAGAAAGAGAGAAAGAGAGGATGCTGAATGTTGTTGTTAGGAAACGTTTCTCTATGATGACCCAGGACATTGACTTGCTTCATGTTTATACACACTCACTCACAGTATCTCAACATTAAGGCAAACTAATAAATGGAAAACTAATGAAAACACAGTACCAGAACGAATACTAAATTATTGACATGATATAAATAAGTTCAATTATTTTTAAAAAACATTGCTTTCTTTACTGGGGAATTAAAAAACTGTTGTAATGCTAGTGTGATTCATGGGAGTTTCCAGAGAATCTCTCTTCCCATATACAGCATGTACTAGAAATACCATCAGTATCTGTCTCAACTACTAAATATCAAAAATGTATTTTGGATGCAGTGGAAACTATAGAAAGAGTGAGGTCTACATGCAGTCCTCTTTCTCAAATTTGCAAGGAAAAAAATGATAATAAAATCATTAAGATCTCTATAAAAACCTTGACTTTTGAAATTGAAATTATACACTAAAAAATATATTGTGTAACAAAAGCAGCCCCTAAAATCTCAGCCGTTCCTGGCACATACAGTAAATGCTTGAGCCTCCACTGAAGAAATACGCAAGTGGCTCAATGCTACCACCATGTGCACAAGTCTGACAATAACAGTTTCATCTTGGAGCCAAAAGACTGAACACAGCACACTCATGTTTAACAACCAAGCTGGCTCATATGTCACTCCAAAACATAATGATCTTCCAAAACATGACCAAACATTGCTAAATCCAGCTTCTTTTTAAAGTTATTTTGGAAAAGCATTTATTTCACGTTCATCATTTTAGATAGTATCAGTATTACTGCAAGTAGATTCACATACAGTAGCGTTGTGAACACTTAAAGGATCAGTGTGTAGGATCTGGCGGTATCTAGTGGTGAGGTTGCAGATTGCAACCAACTGAAGCCTCTCCCGTGTGCCAAGCATGTAGGAACTATAGTGGCCAACGTGAAAACGCGAATGGCCCTCTCTAGAGACAGATTTTGGTTTGTCTGTTCTGGGCTACTGTGGAAACATGACGGACATGGCTCTGTGAAGAGGACCAGCTCCCTATGTAGATACAAACGGCTCATTCTAAGGTAACCAAAACACAACATTTCTTATTATACATTAAAGAAAAACATACTTATTAATATTATATTCCATTTCTGCCAATATACCCCCAACATGCTGCACACTGTTCCTTCAAAGAGTGATGGGATGCTCATAGTATTTGAGACAGGTGTATTTTCAAAGAAACTCTCAAAGAGCTGATAGTATGCTAAAGTTACTTTATGGAGAGAAGCAGGGAGGAGGCTAACCTTGATGGAAATTCCTGGTGTTGCTTGTATACCTGGGCGACCATCCTGACCAGGTGTCCCCGGAAGTCCAATACTACCTTTGCTCCCATCGCTGCCTGGCCGTCCAGGAGTACCCTTAATACACAACACAAACACTGGTTAGTTAGTACATCCAAAATATCTAGACAGCTACTGTACACCCGACTTCTCTACTGCAGCTGCACATCACTGTACAGATGAGTGTGAGGAGGGTTTTTGTGAGTAAGGCCCACTGTATGATTTAGGATAAATATGGCCATACAGTACAAAGCAAACTTAGGATTGAAGTCACTACAGTTTGTTTCTTACCGGTATTCCCGGTATGCCTGACTCTCCTTTTCTCCCTGGAAGACCCCCTCCTATAGCCGAGCCTGGTTCACCCTGAAGCATCAGCAAAGTATGGTGAAAACACACACACATACACACACACACTTCACACATCACTTTGATCTCTGTGTCTTTCAAACTGGCACAAAGAAACTACAAACACTTGTGAAAAAGGTTAGAATTGAACGCTCAGCTCACCCTTTCACCTTTACTGCCTGTTGGCCCTTGAGGCCCTGACACACCTGGTCCACCCTAGAACAATAGAAAAACACTTAGGAAGCACTGCCATTTATACTCAGATATACACCTCTGTAGGTGAGAAGAGTTACTCACTGGATCTCCTCTGACACCAGGAATGCCCTGTGAACCCTGCAGACACAAAAACAACATCATTTTGTAAACTCTACGCTAATACGACAACATGAACACGGTTCTGGTCCCGAGACTCACCGGGACCCCAGCATTTCCAGAGGAACCTGGTCGTCCTGGCAACCCTGGACTTCCATCAATGCCAGGAAAACCCTAAAGTGAAAACAAACTGCCTGTTACTTCAGTCCTCATCAAGGAAGTTTGTATAGTTTTGGTGTGGCCTTAGCTGTACTCACTCTCTCCCCCTTCTCTCCTTTCACCCCCCCTGAGGGGTCAATAGTGGTAGTTTGGCCTGGTTGACCTGGGCGTCCATCAGCTCCTCTGGGCCCTTCCCTCCCAGGCAGACCATCACGACCCTACATGACACACACACACATACATATGGACATCACATTAGTTTGTACTGTACAATCAAAAAATCAGTACATTGCAGTTAGTAGGTCAGAGCTGACGAATGACTCACAGGATCTCCCTTCCGTCCATCTGTACCATCTCTGCCTCTCCCACCCTGTGGAGTCAGACAAAAACAATGTCACCTTAACAGCTGAAAATACAAGTTACAAGGAGAGTGGTAAAACATTTAGAAACTTTCTGCACTGTACCGTCTCTCCACGTATTCCCTTCTCACCCTAAAAGAAATTGGAAAGATTAAACTTAGAGATCATACAGTAGTGAGGAGGAGCCAAGAAAACTTGAAGGATGTTTCATCAAATCTACAGTACGCTCATCAAAGCTGTCTCTATTATCAGGGGTTCAAAGGTTTTAAAGGCGCAGTGTGTAGGATTTGCAGACATCTAGTGGTGAGGTTGCAGATTGCAACCAACTGAGTACCCCTGCGCTCACGCCTCCCTTTTCAAGACTGCAGTAACGTGAGCCACTGAGTACAAAAAATGTGGTAACGCCATTCACCTCACTCAGAGGCCATCATTGCCATAAAAACACCACCTTAGAAGCAATGGAAGTCAGACGGCGGCTGGAGGTACCAAAGTTTTGCACTCATGTTGGAGCGTGTTGGAGAACTACGTGAAAGGCTCTCTCTAGAGCCAGTGTTTGGTTTGTCCGTTCTGGGCTACTGTAGAAACACGGCAAAGCGACATGACGGACTCCATAAAGAGGACCTGCTCCCTATGTAGATATGAAGAGCTCATTCTAAGCTAACGAAAACACAACGATTCTTAGTATCAGGTTATTATACACTAATGAAAATATAGTTATGAATATTGCATTCCAATTCTGCTAATAGATCCCTCTAAATGCTACACACTGGCCCTTTAATACAGTATGAAAGTACAGTTAGAGAACTCACCTGAGGGCACTGAACGTTAC
Organism: Sebastes umbrosus; assembly: GCF_015220745.1. Lineage (NCBI taxonomy): Eukaryota > Metazoa > Chordata > Actinopteri > Perciformes > Sebastidae > Sebastes > Sebastes umbrosus. The sequence continues at coordinate 27,291,497 of NC_051269.1, read as the reverse complement.
ACTGTTCTGGACCCGGACCGGGCTAAACAAGGACAGAGACATCAGGAGAGAGTTTTTGTATTATAGCCTTCTTTATTACAGTAATTACATTCCATGCCATATCCGTAAAAAAGCCACAAAGTGACATGAACAACATGCGTCTACCGGTCACGCCAAGCTTGAAAAACAAGATTACAGACAAAACATGTGCTTTCTCCAGGTTTCTTCTTACCTCTGGTATCCTGGCAATGCCACAGAGCAAGTCTGCCAGCTCAGTATGTACGGTGTCCAACTGTGCTGCATCACGGGCATACAGGATGTTCTGGGTGCTGCCGTCCGTCACTGACCGACGTAGCTCCTCGGTATTCGCCTGGTCTATACCCACTGCTAACACTGTCACACCTAGCAGACATACACACACCAAAACATTTGTGTCACAGAACAGAGGTGGACTTTTTGGATTTGTTTGTGTCGTATACGAAGAAGGGTTGTCTGTGTTTAGTAAAGTATCTATATATAGTTTAAGTTCTTGTGAAATCAGAAGAAGACAGAAGATGATTTCCACCTTGTTTAAGTTCCAGATGGGGGCATCTGTCACAGGGTTGGTGGCTTAAAGAAATACGTCACTCACACACTGACCATTTGTTTATCAATTACTCATCGTGTGTTACCTTAAGGTCTTGAAGAAAACTTTATTTTTCCCGCATGCCTCCACGGTGAACGAAGAATCAAAAAACGGAGAAAAGTGTTGATGAATTGATGTAAATGGGGGCCGCGTTTAACAACAGCAAAACTATATCAAAACATCCGTTTACAAACTCTCCCACAACTTCTTCAGTATAATCCTAGTCTCGTTTATCCAGTCGTATGCTTCCAAACACATGCATCTTAGTTAAAACCTTACTATTTGAAACACTTCAGACCCGTACTGACTGACTAGTAGCGCGCCTGCGCAACTGTGAGACTTTTTCTGCGGAAGCGTTAAAATAGTACGGTTTTAGAGAAGATGCATGTGTTTGAAAAGTAGTGGGCATACGACTGGATGTACAAGTATTGGATTATACTGCAGGAGTTGTGTGAGAGTTTGTAAACAGATGTTTTGATATAGTTTTGCGTTTTTTAAACACGCCGGGCCCCATAGGAAAAAAGATTTCTTCAAGAATTCAAGGTGACATGAGGTGAGTAATTGATACAGACCTTTCCATTGCCATTCTGTTGCTAGGGCAACAGCTTTGGTCCAAGTTTACTTCCTGTCAGCTACTGCATTCATAAACATTGCAACAGGAAATACAATGGGCCCTATTTATAATGTTTATGTCGCCAAGTTTGAAAAGGTCTAGACAAAATGGTCATTTTGTCAGTGAAGTATTCCTTTAAGACAATAATATAAAAAAAAAAAAAATCCATTTACATACACTTCTGTGACTGAAATCTTGAAACTAAATAATCCAGATGAAGCCAACTATAGTGATCTGGTGGGTGCAGGTAGTTACATCCAAACAGGTTAAAGCAAACCCTAAGTTTCATTCACAGATGACTACAGTGTGTCTGCTTGTTGGTCTTCACACCTGTAGCTCTGAGACCGCTGGCTGCCAGAGTCAGGTTGTCAACTGATTTTTTGTCAGCGATGATGACGACAGTACCAGGGACCCTCGGTCTTCGTCCGGCTGAGGGGGTCAGAAGGTACTGCCTGGTGTATGTCACCGCCTCACCTGCAGAGGGAGACAGACAATATAACAACTCCTAACACACACACAGACATACCGAGCAGTAAGTACAGAAAAGGACCATCAGAGAGAAAAAAAACTGACCAATGTTATTCCCGGGGCTTTCATCAAACGGTGTGGACTGGATCTCTTGAAGAAGTGTGTCAGACCTGCCGTGGCGATTAAGCCGGAACCATAATTTGGGTCTGTAACCGTAGACTACAACTCCCACCTGAAACAGGCAGAAAATAATCAAAATGTTTGCAGTGGACAGATAAAAATGACCGTCTGTGAGCCGACAGTATTGTACCCCTCCATGCCCTATTTTAATACTTATTCATCAAGAGCAGTACCTGAGAGTCACGGTCTCCGATAGTATTGAGCGACCCTGCTGCACTTGTGAGGAGTTCGCGCAGAGGTCTTGCGAGGCTAATGCGATCGGTAGATGCCGGCACCAGAAACACCACATCCAGACGGCCGCCCACACACACTGCAGACAGAGAGAGAAGTTTCTAGGGATAAGTACGGTATCAAAAGGTGTTTATAGGTATGCTAAGTATATGAAAGAGGATGTGTTGGTGTGTTACCAGTGCGTTCATCAACAGAGCTCTCAGTTCCAAATCCAGTTTCAAAGGAGGGCTGCACGGTGAAGCGATAGCGACGGCCCAAACGCAGCCCAGTCACCTGGTAAGAGCTAGACGAAGCGGGGAGCGAAACTGACAAGCCTAGACCAGTATCTGAGAGATGTGAACAGTTAAAATGATAGGACTGCAGAGTCTTAAAGAAATAAATTATAACACCTATAATAACATGTTTCACCTGTCTCGTCTCTCCAGCGCAGAATATATCCTGTGGCTCCCGGTAGTGGAGTCCAGCCAAGCCGCACTGAATTCTGAGTAACCTCCGCCACTTGCAGAGTTGTGGTACGTACGGGGGGAGAGGGGGTACCAGCTGTATTCACAGATACAGAGAAGCAGCATTGACATTTGATTTGACATTTCATCCAATATATTTGTTAAAATATAAGATTTTGTATATGGTACAATATTAAAGTATTGCACACAAGAAAGACAGTATTTGAATGCTTACTTACACATCAAGTTCAAAGGCTTCTCTGTGACTTTCAAGGTTTTACTTAGTGACTAAATATTGGCATGTTTTAGGGTAAGACTTGACATTATACAAGACATTATGGTGTGCTGCAGTACAATGCAATATGCCAGTGGTTCCCAACCTATTTTCCTTGAAGACCCCCCAACTTGTATCTAAGAAAAGCTGAGCCCCCCGACGTCCTCATCCTGAAAAAAATTACAAATCCTCGAACAAAATCCTCAGTAATTCAGTGTTTTAATGAGTTTTATTAAATCAATTTTCTTTAATGAATAGAACAGTCAGTTTTGTCCACATAAATAAAGTGATAACTCTTTGATGGATTCACCAAGTGAATGCAGATACATAATATGATCTCTTTTTTTGTAACAACTTAATTAATTTACTATATTGTTAGAGCCAAAATAGATTGTTTTGTTATTGTGGTGAAATGAATGTGATCTATAGTGTTGTTAGAGTGCTGCTAGACTTTCCCGTTAATACAGGTGCAGCCCTTTATGTGCGTCAAGCGGGAGAGAAAATCGTTTTTTTGACCGCAGTGAAAATAATGTTTTTGAAAGGCTAAACACCAACAAATATGGTTTGCAGCAGAATATTTTGTTAGATGTTGCTATTAAGTAGCAAAAAATATTTATTTTTAAATAGTTTTATATACAGACTTTTGTATAAATTATCCACAAGTGAGTTATTATGATTTTAGTTATACATGAGCAAACCTAAGTTTGACAACCTCAGAAAAAACAAATTCTGGCGCACCCCCTGTGATCTTTGGCGCCCCCCTAAGGTTGGGAGCCACTGCAATATGCAGTATGTTATATTTTGCTATATTTAGTATTTACTACATTCAGCACTGTTAAATCCATCTGTTCTTTTAATTATACTTTTAAAGCCTTACATCCACTGTTTATTTTCTCCAGTCTACACACTTCCGAGGGTTATTAAAACTTGCCAGAACCTTGAAGTAAAGTCTGAATATAGGAAGACAGGACTCACGTGTGGTGACTCTGACAGTCACTGGGGTTCCCTCTCTGTTTCGAACCAAAGCCATGACCCGCACCTCGTACTGGACTCCGGGGTCCAACCGGTCTAAATCCACCGCTGTCACATCTCCCCCCAGCAGCTGACTGCTCTCCTCACCACCTGCAGCAGATAATAGTCACAGCAGGGAGTAGTGTGACACAGCCTGGCTGTTATAAAACATCCATCACAGGAGAAAGCCATTTCATTCTCATTAAATATTTAAAGGGATAGTTTGTATGTTTTGAAATGGGGTTGTATGAGGTACTTAACCATAGTCAGGGTATTACCGACAGTAGATGACGGTCGGCACACCCTCAGCTTGGAGAAGCATACAGGAGTACGGGCACAGAAGCAAAGCAATGTACTGCTGGGGGCAGCAGGGGACGGGAGCAACAGCAAAATGTATTTTAGCCACCTAAAAGAAAGGCTTACCTAAAAAAAAGTCAATATCAGTTTAAGTGTACGCTATATTTAGAATATTTTCACCGCTTTAACTTGTCATCAGACAGCCCTTTCAGACGGGGGAACTGAAGCTGTTGTATCCATCTATGCTCTCTTTCAAGTCACCAGACTCCATTGACAAAAACAGTAATTTTACCTTGCAGAGCATAAAAGGTGCTGGTCTACCACTGCCGATTGGTTAGTTTGTTTGTGTTATTGTGCAACTTTGATGAATCCAAACTAACCCTTTAAAACACCAAAGTCACACAATAACACAGAGCAACAGATCGAGACAGCAGTAGACCAGCAACTCCCGTGTTCTGCGAGCTAAAATTACTGTTTTTGTCAAAGGAGTCTGGTGGCTTTGAAGAGAGCATAGAAAACGGCTTCAGTTCCCTGTCGGAAAGAGTTGTTTGACGGCAAGGTAAAATTGTGAATATATTCTAAATATAGTGTACAATGATAAAGATTTTTTTAGGTGAGCCTTTCTTTTAGGTGGCTAAAATACTTTTTGCTGCTGCTCCCATCCACAGCGGTACATTGCTTTGCTCCCGTGTTGGTAATCCTGTCTGTTTCTCCAAGCTGGGGGGTTGTGCCGACCGTCATCTATTGTAGGTAATACACTGACTGTGGATAAGTACCTCATACAACCCCACTTCAAAAACATACAAACCATCCCTTTAAGGGCAGATTGATGCTTTGAATGAAACTTTGATTATTTCACTAAGATGTGAGATCTATATGAGAGGATTTTATCACAAAAGTGAAATGGACCAGCAATAGATCTACCGTCCAGTCTCCTCCAAGACACACGATAAGCCGTTGCTCCCTGCACACCAACCCAAGTGACTCGGACAACCTCTCCTCTGGCCTCCTGGACCTGCAGTGATGTCACCGTCCCAACCACAGACTGATCTGACTCTGAAGTTTGGGACAGGAAACAATCAGTCAGTTATTCTAATAGCCAAGTTTCTTCCTAAAGACACTCTGGACAACAGCAGTAATGTGCATTTGACAGATCAGATTGACGGTACCTGTTTTGATACTGAGGGTGGATGGACTTCCCTCTCGAGAGCCAGTAAGTGAAGAAACTAATACACTGTAGGCTGAATCAGACTGTAGTCCATCAATGGTGTAGGAAGAGACGTCTGCGGCCACGTTACGAGTTGCTTCAACTCCTGCACCAGCAAAACATGGCAGAGAGATGGAAATGTAAGTCTTCCTCCAACTACAGATACATGAGGATAGAAAAGGCTGACAGCCTGATCACTATCCAAATCTAAACTAAACTTTTACACTTCTTTATATTGCCCTGTTATCATGTATTCTGGTCTGTAAAATACTGAGTATTAATGCTAATCGTTGCTTACCATCATCACGGCGCCAAGTGATCTTATAGCCTGTCGCCCTAGTGGAACGCGACCATGCAATGCGTATTCTCTGAGATGTGACGTCAACGATGCGAAGGCCAGACACTGATCCACCGTGGGGATTAGTCCGACTAGACAGTGTGACCACCTCTCCAACGCGCTGATCAAGCATAGATGCAACACCGATTACCAGCGCCTCATCTGGTGTTAGGCCGTCTATGGTGAAGGCTGTGACCTCCGCCCCCACAATACGGGACTGCTCTGCACCTGCAAGGTAGAATAAAATAAAATAAAATAAAAAAATCCCGCATATAAAAAACTGACTATTGATGTAAAAGATGAATACAATAATACAGGATTCAAAAGGATAAACTGACAAACACATTAACATTAACACTTACTGTTGCCTTGTCTCCAAGTAACCCTGTAACCTGTTGCCCCAGGAGCAACCGCCCACGCAATTCGAATTCTTCGACTGTTTGCGTGTGTCACTCTGAGGTTTGTCACTTTGCCAGCAACTTGCTCTGAAATAAAAAGCATACAGGGCCTCATGTGCCAAAATTCAATGTATAAAACTTTGTATTTAAGCTTGAGTATTTCACATCTAGAGAAATAACAGGTAGACAAAGAAAAGGTTGTTTATCAAAAATCCCAACCAAGGCTGTGAAGCCCACAAAGATATTCACAAATATGTAGACACATATGTTGGGTAATTGTTCCTTCATTTAGATATCCACAGATATACATAATATACTGATCTACAGTACCTGTGAACAGCATTTAAAAGATCCAGTTGTGTTGATATTGCAAAATGAATTAGATAATTTGATCCCAACACCCATTGTGAATGTATAGCAAAGTAATTGTCAAATATCAAGATAAAAAATAACAAATTAACCAGAACAGAAGAGGATGAATTACGTTGAAAAACCGATGGGTATTTAGTCATCTGCTGTCCAGGACTGGCTAATTTTATCTTCAATTTTTATTTTATATTATCCATGGTAATCATTATTCTTGCACTTGTTTTACTATGTAATCACCTTACATTAGTGTATACTCTATTATAGTGACAACTCTCTGGTGGCTAAACAACTACATCTAGTTCTTTTTTTTTTTGTTCTTTTTAGTTCTTTTATTTTTGCAAATAATAAAATAAAACAAAAGAGAAGAGATATAATAAGATAATATCATAAGAAAATGCAAAGGTGGGTTGATAAAAAACCTTGAGGGCTTGTAAAAGGGACCCTCCTAACACTGAAATTAAAGACAGCTGTATATGTTTGTCACCAATTTACAAATAGACATCTGTATTTTTAAAATTTCTAAAAGAAAGAAAATAACAACATTTCCAAACAAGAAATACTAGAGATAAAAAGACCAAGGAATAAAATAAAATAAATAAAAACCAGGATTATGAGAACAAATATTTGCACTGCTTTCTTACACTTCACTGCTGTTTTTTTGTTTTTATTTTATTCTTATGTTTTTATTCTTAATTCCTGTGTGTATCGGTATTTTGTATGTGTATGTGGATGCTTAAGTTTCCCTTGGGATAAATAAAGTATCTATTATTTACAGGAAGAGGAAAACAGGATGAAGCACACAGCAGCACAGTGTCACCGCTCCACCCACCTGGTTTGATGTAGACAGTAACCGGGTCTCCTTCATTTTCTCCCACCAGCGCCGTGACACTGACACCATAAGACACTCCCACTATCAGATCTCTGAGGTCAAGGGTCGTCTGGTTTCCAGGGATAAGCCGGATTTCCTCTGATCCCCCTGACATGACATGAAACAGAGACACTATTTTCACAAGCATGTTTTCATTCATATTTGGGCTCTAAAAAAAAAATCTAAATATATAATAAAATAATGAATAAAAATCAGTCAGTGTACCTTCTGTGTTCAGGATAATGATGCGGTACTGTGTGGCCCCGGCTACACCCGTCCAGCCGAGTCTGACAGTACTGCCCAGAGACTCCACAACTCTCAGGTTGGACACTCTCCCCACTGGCTGCTCCTCTGCAACACCACAGGATTAGGACACAATGGATAAAAGCACAAACAGTTTTAAACTTATCTACAGGAAAACATATTTACTCGGAATTCAACCCCATTACATTTATGCCACATAAATCAACCCTAGATAAATTCAGAGTTTCGTGCCCCCAGGCTGAGCTACTGACCTCTGGATGTGGTGGAGACAGGTGTGGCCTCCTCGCGACCTTCGTACAGGGTGAACATGGTGATGAGATATTCTGTGTTGGGCTGAAGGCCTGTTATCTCATAGCTGGTGGTGGTTCTAGGAAAGGTCAGGCTCTGGACACGACCTCCTGGAGACACAACAACGGTCCACCATCAGTGGATTTATGTTCAATATACCTACAGTCTCAGTATATACTTCCTACTACCTGCAACTGCTGGCATTGAATACATTATTTGGCTATATTTCAGTCAGATCATGCATTAATAAAAGAATGATTAAGTGATACAGTACAGATAGCATTACTGTTGTCTATAACACAAACAAGGTTCATTAAAATCAGTCACAAAATGAGATTTGAAGCATCAACACTTTCCTTTTTTAGGCTTGATGTTGCATTTGTTAGCACATATCACTACATAACCAAATCCTTTCTTGTGATCATAATAACAAAATGTCCATGTTGTTCAGCCTTCCTTAAAACTACAGACTGTAACATGTAATGTACAAAAAGACTACAAAAGGGACAAGTGATTGTTTGAGTGTGCGTGTGACATGCACATCTGACCTTCTCCCTCCCTCCATTCCAGGCGGTACCCTTGAGATGACTGAATGATTCTCCAGGTGAGGCGAATAGAGGAGGGGCCGGTGGTTGCTGCTCTGAGCACCTGCTGCTCCTGACGCTCTGAGGGAAAGACATAATATATGATTGTAGTTATGTAATATATCATAAATTAAGCTCTATTCCCATCAATGAAATATGTTAAAGGATAGATTTATATTTTGTCTGTCTTACAACAATAGTGAAACACAAAGAGTCCCTTCCTAAAGTGATTTCAATGTAGGTGATGGGGGACAAAATCCACAGTCTCTGTTCTGTGCAAAAAACAGCAGTCTAAAGTTTAGCTGAAGCTAATATGAGGCTTCAGCAGGTTAAATTAGTCAAATCAAGTGGAAATTGTAAGGATTGGCCGAGAGGTGGAAGGAAAACACACAGAGGCCAGATGTATCTGTATGTTTCATTTGAAGTTTACATAACACCAACAAGCAGGCTGGTGTTGGTGAGTTTGTGAAAAAAAAACTATATACAAAAAACAACCAAAACTTTTCAACTTTTCAAAAGAACATGATTTCATTTATAAGTCAACAACAAAAAGGCCCATGGCTGTCGGGCAGCTGTAATATGGATAATTAACAAACATGATTAATCAAAGTAAAATATAACCAATAAATTAATTTGTATGGAATCTACTAATAAATATGGTGAGTGGTTATTTCATTAAGGATGTGAATGATGACAGTAAGCATACTGAAAGGACTTATACTAGTAGGTTTGCATGCTATACCAACATCATGTGCTAATTATGCTAACATAAATGGGCTACACAACTAGGACTACAGATCTATTGTGCCGGCAGGACAGAATAAATAACAGAGCAGCAGAAAGGAGGTGCCTGGTCAGTGTGCAACGTAGTTAGCACCGACAGGTTTCTTCCAAAGTTCATCTTTTTGGTATAAAATTCCCTCCTTGTGCTTCCACAGGCGGTGTTACCTTGCCGAGCCATAGCAGAGGGATAGCAACACAAAGTGGGAACTTGGTATTAAAAAGCCCTTAACTTTGAAAGATATCCATTTGATTTGACTAACTCAGACTTTAGAATACATTTTTGCAAAGAACACACATTTATTTTGCTTTAAAAAGGCATCTCTTTATGGCCAGTATGGACAGAAAGAAAGACTGCAACAACCAGTAACTGAATAACCTTCACCATACATACAGTATGGTCAAGAGAGTATTGTATTAAGATGGATTTGAGAAAACGTGAAACTATCCTTAGAAAATATATCTGCATATAACTTATGTGGCTGAAATGTGAGTATGCACTCTCAAAACAAACTGAAAAACAGTGCATGTATATAATTATTTTATTTGTAGAAAGACATTGATTCACTGTAAACAACTCTGAATAAAGAAATGTTTTGCTTGCTTCTTTAGACTCAGCCAACATAACCAATATGTAACTTAATCATCACACAAACGCCACAGTAGCAGTTTTCATTTGATGCTTACAAAATGCTACCGCACCCTACTCTCCAGAGGTATCATATGACCAAGTCATGGTTTTGCAAATCCCAAGTAAGTCTATAGTCTTTGCGTTCAAATCCCAAGTCCTAAACTTTGAGTTTTGAGTCCTAAACAAGTCATAATGCATTCTTCACCTAATGTAATGCCATTTGCATCTGTAATTTTCAACCCGCACATCTTGCATACTTCAATTAGTTTTTTTGTTTACCACCGCATACAGCAGTTTTTGTACTCAAACAAAATTATCTTTGGTATCAAGTAGTTTTAAGTCAAAAGGCTCAAGTCCAAGTGAAGTCACAAGTCATTGGTGTTAAAGTCCAAGTAGAGTTGCAAGTCTTTTTTGATTTTTGTCAAGTCGAGTCTAAAGTCTTCAAATTTTGACTCAAGTCCAAGTCGTGAGACTCGAGTCCACATCTCTGCTCTTCTCCACTCAAATTTCTACAAAAGATACTAATCACATCCTCATATAACCATCCTTCTGTCTGTAAAGATGTCACACCCTGCAACATCCAACTTAGCATGGTATCATGTCTTATGCGGAAGGCTGACATTTACAAGACTGATGAGAAAATAAATTGTGCAACCGTCACTGTCACTTCATGTAAAAGATTCTGTGAGGTGTGAAGAGAAACATGAGAGTTGGCCTTGAAGTACCTAAACTCAGATTGATATAATTGAGTATCTTACTGGCCCCAGAGCAAAACAGCAGAGAACATCTCAACCAAGTAAGTGATCATGAATTTACATGCCACTTTGAAACCCTTCCAAACCCACAGTTCATTTGAACAACAGCCAGATGCAGTACTTTAACATATTCACAAACACCACAAACTGCACATTTTCATGCCAGAACTTCGTTGGGGTTCAAGAATCTGTTGCAAAATGATATAAAAGCTACTATTTTGAGGCGGTGCCCATATTCCAACACTGACAGCAAAATAAATTAGTTACTGAGTTTTGGATTTCACACCTCTGCCCTCAGGCTGCTGGTGTAATGGACTTTGTTCAAAGAAATGTTCCCTGTGACAAAGAAACTAGAATTACTGCCTTGCGGTTGTATGCCTCCGCCAACGAGTGAAGTTGCAGTTTACATCCATGACTGTCCAGACTCATAATATACAGTATGAAGTAAAGACTTTGAAGGACTTTAATAAAAAGGTATTAAGTGTATTCTTTGGCATAATGGAAGTTATAACTATATTGGCATGTATGATTCTAGTGAGAAACATGCTGTCTTCACTTAGACACTATTTTTTACAGCGGACTGACAATTCCTGAAGCGCAATATCAGCAAACCAATGAGCTTAATGTGGTGGACTACTAGAGGACCACCTGTCCTGGTTGTCATCCAGGGAGAGGAAGTGAAGAGTGGGACTCATACAAGCACCTCGGAGTCCAAATCAATAAAAACTGGACTGGACTCCCAACACTGAAACTCTCTTCAGGAAGGGACAGAGCAGACTGTTCTTCCTGAGGAGATCCTTCAGTGTGTGCAACAGATCTTCTATCAGTCTGCAGTACTAGACAGTGCTCTGTTCTTGGAGCTGAGCCGTCTAAACAAGCTGTTAAGGAAGGCCAGCTAGGTTATCAGGTTGGATCTGGACAGTGTGGAGACAGGGGAGGAATCAAAGCCATCTCGGATAACCTTTCACACCCTCTCTACAACAAGTTGTGGCAGATTGGCAGCTTATTACAGAGAGAAGGATGAAGGACGAGAACAAAGCCTGGGAGGTGTTCCTCATCGGAGTTGAGGGTCTAAGGATAGAGGATGTTGTTTGCTTTACAGATTGTGAAGCCCTTGAGGAAAATGTTTGATTTGTGATATAGGGATATATAAATATAATTGATTTGAGCTTTGTTTGTTGCCCAAGATTAGTGTCAACAATTCAGTATGAGACCAAATGTGAAATATAGTCAAAATCTACCCTTCTGTTTCTGGAGCTATGGTGTTGAATAATGGCCAGAAAAGTGTTTTTGAACATTATGATGTTACAGTGAAGTTGACCTTTGGGATATAAAATGTCATCACTTCATCCTTTTAGACGTTTGTGTGAAATTGCGTCATAATTAGCCTATGAATTCTTGAGTAATGGTCAAAAACACGTTTGGTCAGGTAACAGTAACCTTTGACCACCAAATTCTAATCAGTCCTTGAGTCCAAGTGGACGTTTGTGCCAAATTTGAAGAAATTCTGTCATGGCCTTCCTGAAATATTGCGGTAATATGAACGGGAGGAACGGACGGACAACTAGAAATTGACAGTAATAATAAAAATGATCACACAGGTCAGTCCCTTGAAGAGTTTCTCTCTGATACTGTATGTGGCCACAGATGTTTTCTTGTTTGCGTGATGAACACGTCAACAAATCAATGGGAAAGTGCCGGTGTCAGCGAGGAGCACACAGGAAAAGAACAAAGTCTTCAGACCAGTGGCTGCAGACGCCCACTGATGTCTCTTTTAGGCCAGACAGAGAGTCAGACTACACACTAACTAATTCAACATTTTACTCCATAACACATGTGCTTGGTTGAATGCCAGACAAAGCTATTTAAATGGTTGGGGATGTGGAAGAAGATAAACATAACCAAAAATCCATTTAAAAAAATTAACTTAAAATGTCATGCAGTCTTTGATGTATTGTTTAGAGCTGAATGTTAAGCATCCTACATGTAAAAAAACGTAAGCTATTGCTGAATATAATAACAACATATATGCAAAAAAACATGAAGACGTCATTCAATGTGGTCCTCTATAAAACCCCCAAAAAATGTCAACATTTCCTAATGAGAAGGAACAGACAACTCATCACAAACCACAGACACCGCAAATATGTGTTACTCTATTGGTGTACACAGGAACAAACAAGAGAGAAACAAGCTGAGCTAAAGTTTAAGTTACTGTGGTGTACAGTATGTAGAGCGCTGTATACATCTCACTTCTTTGACAGCAGAACTAGGCCACACGGACGTTTTCAGTCCTCCATTTCTGCCAGCTGTCTGATCAGTGGCCCTGCAGTGACTCAGCCTTCATTCAAATAACACTGGTCCGACTGAACTGACACCATATGGGACTTACTCACGAGAGACAGATGGTGTGTGTGTGTGTGTATAATGAGTGTGTAGGTGTGCACAAAATGTTCCTTAAACAGAACTAAACAGTAACATGTGAAGGTTTTCAGAAGAGGGACAAACAGCAGAGAGGGTTGATTCATCTTCTCCATCCCTGCTTCCTGTCCCTGTACTTAGCAGGACGCAACAGAAGGCAAGCTCCTCTTCAAAAAACATTATTTTAATTTTTATTAAGAATCACAAAAAACAAAAATAGAATATCATTTAGTGTATTGTGTCAATTAGCGGTTTTGGTGTGTGTAACTGTGAGTTTGAGAGGGAAGAGGGTACAATGAACACGGAGACAGATGTTTGGGGTTGTGATGAACTAGTGAAACCACACCTACCTATCTTGAAACTGGCTGTTGCTACAGGGCCCTCTATGTTGCCCTCATACAGCGGGATGATGGTGACGATGTACTCGGTGTCGGGCTGCAGTCTGGACAAAGTGTGACCGTCGCTGCCACCAGCAACCTCCACAGACTCCACATTTCGACCTTTGTGAACAGAAAAACAAAAATATAACGTCGGTGCAAATTTGTAAAGAAAATAAATAAAGAATATTGACTGGCAGATGTAAGATGTTGTTTGATGTGTGCTTTGTCCTGACCTGTAAATGGTCCCCAGACCAGACGGTAGGACCGCGCACCACTGACGCTCCCCCACCGCACACGAACACTGCCCTCTGACTCCGTCTCCACTGATAGCTGCTGCACCGCCTCAAGGCGCACTGACACATGCAAAAACATGAAGACACAGACACTTTGCTAATTATACTGAAACCCATTCCAACCACAAGGAGACAGTATCATTATATATGTGCTGCATTACGTAAGGGAAAATGCCCTACGAGGTGTCCATTATGTAAGGTATAATGTACAGCAAGCCGGTCATTGTTGCGTAATAAACCCCAACAGGATGATGCAGGTGGACCCCGACGCATCGCCCTGAAGGGGTTTATTCTTGCTGTACATTATCCTGCTTATTACACAGCTACAAACATAAGAAATCAATAAGTTGACACAAAAATGGTCCTCCAGAGTCTGACATCAGAACTGTGTCCATAGCAACGGTCTGTTATAAATAGCGACGGTCAGTTATACATAGCAACGGTGTGCTATGAAGAAATAACAGACTGTAGGATACTGTGATTGCCCAATCAGAATCGAGAATTCAACAAAGCTGTATAATAACAGGAATTCATGGACGACGTGTGCGTCGGACGGTTTGCCTCAGCAAAGTCCATTAATTCCTGATAATGCACAGCTCGAAGGGCATTATCCCGCTTATAACATGGTCACTTACCAAAGAAAAAAAAACTTAAGACCATTAATTCATATTTTCATGACAAGTTTTTCCCAATCCATTCACTCCGTTTCCCTGGTAGCCCTGAGGGTTTTGCTTATACCTGGAAAAATCATTACCATCCCATAAGGTTCTTATGCAATGGAAACATTGATCACTGCTCCAGTAAATAGAACGAACCATTGTATAAGTTCATATACTGTACTATGTACATATAATGTATCTAACAATTGTTTTAATATTGCTCAATTTTTTAACTTTATTACAAAATAAATAACCATATCATATTGTGTCTATCTATTATTACAAGCATTTACCATCATCATTTAACAGTATCAAAGACGTTAATAATGGGCCACAGGGTGGACTCACATGTGCGGGCGTTGAGGATGGACGGGGATGCAGAGTTTCGGGGGAAAAGGGGGTAGAGGCTGACGACGTACTCCGTGTCGGGCTGAAGTGTCTCCAAGGTGACAGATGTGGAGTCTGCAGACAGAGACTGCTCCAACAGCTGAGCATCTGGCTGACCTGCTCTTCCAACCACACAATAGACAGAGCAAGCAGACATGGAGGGCGTGCAGAAGACCAATTAGTTCACTGATAGCAATCACAAAATTATACTGTACAGTATGTCATTAGACAAATTAGCTGACAACGAGCTGAAAAAATATGGGATGTGTCCTCACTTCATTCTCAAGTATGGCAGCAAGCCACCTGTGGAGAAGTGTTGTTCAGAGACAGTGCACAATTTGAGTTGTGTTCATGTCCTGTACAGTATGTGCTTGGGTGTCTGTCAGTATCTCTCTTGTTTGTTTGAGTTATCAGTGCGAGTAGCGGCAGACACAGGAACAGGTAGAAACATCACACCTCTCATGGAAGGACACACACCGGCCTCATTTATATATTCTCACACATGTGCCAGCCTAACTAGTCAGAAGAGGAGCTCCATGTGAGACTGGCACTCCTGCCACATGTTTCGGAGGGAGAAACTGTTTATCTCAGCCCTCAGGGGCCACTTTTCTCTCCTGAATCACGGCATAAGCACTCAGACATCTTGACACTGTTATGATCTACGCCACACCCTGTCTCTGGAAATGTAAGGATGAAATTACTGCCGATCTGTGACATAAGTAAAGGTTTTCTCTGTCTGTCTTAATTTCAAGTCTGGTGATGATAAAACATATTTGATATTTTAGGTAATGATTGGGTTATTAAAATCCTAACTGACAGCCAGTGCCTGAGGGTGTTAAAGAGGCTCATGTTCCCCATACCCAGCCTTGACTGCTGTACATTCTCAACATGTTTCCAACTTGCCACCAAAGGTTAACTGTTATTGCTTGCTGTTGCTTCTTTCCCTCCTTCATTTTTACTCTGATCATTCATTCTGCTGAGATAAGTTTTTGTGACACCATGTACTTCAAAAGTACATGGTGTCAGTTTTTTTTTTAGTTCAAAAGAGGAGATGTTGCTGATCTAAGTGTTAGATGAGAGGTGGACAGAAAGAGAAAGACAGGTAGACAGGAAACAGATGCATAGATATGTGTGTGCCTGACCTCTTGGTCCATAGGTGAGTCTGTAGCCCTGCACAGGAGACGAAGGCTTATCCCAGCCCACAGAGAGAGAGAAGAAGCCGGCCTGGATCAGGCGCATACTGGTGACCCCCGGCAAAGACCCTATATGAGGAGAAATAAAGACATTACAGGTGTATGACTGTGATTAGTTATTAATTATTTTTTTTTAAAACTTATTCTATTCTATTATACATTACTGATCTTAAAAGGTTTTATATATAAACAATTCAACATGAAAGTATGTATAAAAATAAACCAAAGCAAATTGAAATAATAATGACACTGAATATAACCAATGAAAATAACACAAGCATATTGAAATAAAACTAAACATGGGTTACATACTCTATAAGATCACCTTACATAGGCACACATATTCAGTCCAATATACATAGGAAAATATACAAATATACATAGGAAAAAAATCCAAGATAAAATTTACTGATTATTGTATCTGACTTTAAAGAAGACAGAGTATTTCAGGGTACCACATACAACCCATTTCCTTTTCAAGTATCTGATCCTTCAATTATTAATCCCACTGTTTAATGTCCCAATTACCTCCATTAGTGGTGTCCATCTTTCTATAAAAAAATACCTCCGTTATCTTAGCATATATGTAATTTTTCCATTGTATGAATACTTGCACTCAGCATAGGTGGGGGGATCCTTTTAAAGCCATCCAATTGCTTTCTCTGCTGCTGCTATTAATAATATTTGGAAGAGGTACATCCTTTTCCTACCATGAATTACATCCGGTTTCACCCGAAAAATCACTATCAGAGGGTCCCTTACCAATTCAACATCTAATAGTTTGTTCACAGTGGTAAAGATTTATATCCAAAAGGTATCTAACAATGGGCATTGCCAAAATGCATTCTTCACTTTTCACTCACTGGTTCGTTGCTTGGCAGCAACAGACTCCCCCACACTGTTGGGGTATTGGCTGATGATAGTCACCAGGTAGTCGGTTCCTGACCTCAGCTCTCGTGCGGTATACGTCCTCTGACTGGCAGAGACAGTATCCTGCAGAACGAGACAGGGGTCATTTTAGTAAACATTCAAGCCTGAGACAAGTTTTTGCAAAGTGAATGACTGAAATAGATGGATGAGCCATGACATTCTTCTATCTTCGTCATGTCTGCCAGGGGAAGGGAATTTCACTCTTTGCTCTGCCAAATATTAATCTCTACAGTATCTACAAGAGGATCCACCCATTAGACATGTTTATACTCAGCCTGAAGGCA
Organism: Sebastes umbrosus; assembly: GCF_015220745.1. Classification (NCBI taxonomy): domain Eukaryota; kingdom Metazoa; phylum Chordata; class Actinopteri; order Perciformes; family Sebastidae; genus Sebastes; species Sebastes umbrosus. Next base: position 27,274,348 of record NC_051269.1, on the reverse strand, counting down.
CGTGTTTCTCTCGCGATTTGCTACTTCAATCTAGGTCATCTCCATGTGTCAGGAATATTCTCGCAAAACACCTGGACTCACCTGACGCAGTTCTGCTGTGATAGGCTGGCCCAGGCCAGAGAGTGGCACATACTGGACCACATAGCCAGTCAAAGGCCCACCTGCTGCACTCCAGCGAAACCGGAGAGTATCAGTAGTCTGGCCTGTGAACTGAATGTTGGACGGACCGGAAAATGCCTCTGAAAGGAGAGGAGAGGGTGGAAGCAGGATGAGACATAGATACAATTAAATGCAGGTTTACAGTCTGATATAATGGATACATATTTGTGACTGTGTGTATTTTAATATACTGATGTTATGTCATTTAAGGTAACCCACGTACCATCACTGGCATAGACTCCTCCTGCTTTGAGGCACACTTGGGGGCTCACAAGAGGAAGAAGTGTGTTAAGCAGTTTGAAGTCCCCAACAAAGGAGGTGAAATCACTGCTGGGTTGGGAGGAGATCTGAGCCAATTCATCCATGTCTGCACTCTTTATACCTAACAAACCGCAGAAAATTGACAAAGTCAAAAAGAAATAGTGGCTCATAAGCAACTCTAAAAACTAGTCTGAGTGAGAGAGGAGAGGCGGCAGGTGAGACACCTACCGACGGCGAAAACATGCACTCCTTGACTGCGCAGCTTCTGTGCTGGTTCCCCCACGCTGTCTTGCGACTTCCCATCTGTGATCAGGATAGTGATCTGAAAGTTAAGGAGGAGCCATTAGAAACACAAGAAGTGCTATGTTAAATATGCAGTTTTTATAATTATGAATAACTGCTCCTCAGACCTTTGGGACATCCCGACTGGACGTAGGGTTGAAGAAGTTATCTGCGACAAACTTGAGACCAGCACCAGTGCGTGTGTTTCCACCCTTATAGTTCAGATTCTCTACAGCGTTGACCAGCTCAGTGCCAACCAGGTAGGTAGTAAATGTAAACTCAACTCTGGAGGGAGAGAAATGTGCATTAAATACAGAAATCTGCACCTGGAGATCATTTGACATAGAGTGCTGCAGGGATGACATACTTTTGTAGGCCAACCTGGAAGTTAGCATCACAGAGATTTTTCCATTGGGTTTTAGATTATTGCAGAAAATAAGTTCTGTAGCAAACACATGCTTATGATACTTACACATTTTGATCAGCAAGATAATCTTCACAAATGAACACTATTTTTATGATTTCTGAAGCGTGAATGCAATCGCCAGAAGTAAAAAGCTAACATTAGGCTATAAACGAATTACATCACCACCACTTAGCTAAAGGCGGACTTGTGTTCGGCGTGATGACGTTTTGTAGCTTCATTTAGCCACTTGTTAGCAACCTCCTTTTTTAAGACACGTAAAAGCTAGATATTTTGTATCGTAGAACAAAACCTTAAAATCTCTTAATCTTGTGTTAACCACAGACCTTATTTTCACCCATTCAAAAAAACCATCGACTTCGAGACGAGGGAACCAGAAGAGCAAAAATGATAACTCATTTCTGTGTTTAGGTCTCATACCTGCAGTTCTTTATTGCATGTAAAGGAAGAGATGATGTGAATATTAATCCTGTCAGTCACCTGGAAGTGTCGCTGTACTGTATGGCCCCAAACCGTATCCCTGTCTCGCTGACAGAGCTGGCAAATGGCTTGACTATTCCAGCCATGAAGCCCTTCACCTGCAGGAAGTTAGCTCGGCCAATACTGGAAGACCCATCAACCAGGAAAACAATATCTGCTGCTTGCACATTATTACACCTGCCTGCAAATACAAAAGCGATGGAGAATGCATGTGAGCACATAAACTGATACATGATGAAAACACTTTGGGCTGATGTGATGGTTGGGAGAAAATATAACATCATTTATACCCTGAGCTTCAGCCCGTTTCATGGAGGACAGCAGGACAGTCACAGTGATAAACCAGCTCCACATCTTCACAACCTGAGCACACAAAGAGCAGGTTACACCTTTTTTTTAAACAGTCTGACCACATTACAAAATTGTGATATTATACTGCTTTTACATTTTCTGTTAACATCCATCCATTCATTGTTAGTTAAACATTTTTTTTCAGTATTCATGCTTGCAGAAGGGTCTTGTTTTTGTAATAATTACTACGCCTCGTTTCCTTGTGTCTTGAGGTCATATTAGTCTGTTTTGTATCCGTCTCCTGTTAGATGAAATGCTGCCATCCCTCAGCTTTTCATCCGCATCAAATTTCCTGTTTCTGCTAGTCACCTGATCTTGTCACTTTCCTGTTCAGCTGCATCCCATTAGTCATTTATTCCTCAGCATATGTTGAGGATAGTTCAGCCCTGTTATTTGTCAGATTGTCTATGTTTCCTTTGAGTTACAGCCATTGTTCCTGCCTGTACCTGTTCTGAACCACCTACTGTGGCATCTTTGATATCCTGCCTGCCAGCCTCGTCTCTTTGAACATGTTTTCTTGTTCTAAAGGTCTAAAACCTAAAGACACATTAACACCTGTAATTATTATTCCTAGTATTTCTATGACACACACTTCAATCATAAAGTTTGTCTATTATTCTGCCATATATACACAAATGACACCAACAGTGTTATGCCCTGCACAGCTTACTCCAGTCCCATTTTGCCCTTCCCAATTTGAGATGGTTTCCTGATTAGAAATTAGAAAGCTAGAATGCAATGTTTAGTTGTGTTTTATAAGGCCTTATATTACCATGGATGATGATCTTAGAGGATCATATGATCATACCTATGAACTCTCATCATGAAAACTGTCAACACCAACATTGGATGCCTACAAAAATGATTGGCAAATACATGTATACACAACAACTCATTCTCCCTGACCTGCAACCCTGAAACTCAAGTTTATAAAATAAGAATTATACTATGGTTCAATATGGTTATAATATGGTCTTTTCAGATTAAAAACAAGTCCACACAGTGTGTCAACCAGATGAATACTTTCATACTCTCTGGCTCTCTACATCATACTTACATTACATATTTCAATAATTATGTTTGTGAATAATGAGTAGGATATCTGACGTCCTCAGCACCCAGTGCAAGTGCACACCGGGGCAAGCGTCCCTCCGGACCATCCACTCTAGCATCAACCATCTTACTTCTGGGTGACCATTCCTCCTTAAACACTTCATTGTAAAAAAATATGAAGCTTGACACCAAGCTTACTAAATGAGCACACAGCAAAAACATGCTATTGGTGCATGCACGCATAGTGGTGCTAGCGATTTTGCTACTACATCCTACCTGCACAAACGATATGTCATTATGAAAGCTGAGACTCCATAGATTCCAACGGTATAAGTCTCATCACTACGAACAAAACTCACTGATCCAGCAGCCGAAGAAGAGAAAAAATAAACTTCACTTTATACAGACATAACCATAAATTATGTCTTACCTCTATTATCTTTGCTGTTTCGTGTTTGAGGGTATATCAACGCTGCTAATGGCTACTCCAATGTCTCAGGATCATTTTTGAGTCAATTCCAGCTGTCTGTATTCATTTGCATGGCACAGAGGAGCTTTTGCACTCTGCCCTCCTCCAGCATCTAACAGCCTATCCTCAACCTTGCATATGAAAACACGGTTTTATGTCTCCATCTGGTGGATGAGTCGTGGTACTCCACTCATACCTGTCTAAATGTATAGAGGTCTGATTGATTGAATTTTCAAAGAAAAGTCAAAACCAGTTATATTGAGATGACTTGTAAATGAAATTAAATGAGTTTTACAGTTACCTGAGAAAGTTTCAAATGGCACGCAAATGGTACCCAAATGTACCCAGATGGCCAATTCGAACAATCCGCCTAATCCGCCTTAACATGCCTCTACTAAAACCTCTTAAACTTTGCTCGGCTTCACTTTATTAGCATCAGTCTGTGCACAGGTAATGTTCAAATGTTGTGATATGGTTTGCTAGATGTTTTGGGCTGCAACTGCATCATTCCAAAGAAATATTCACTCTAAACGTGTACAGCTTTGTTCGGCGGATATGAAATCTTTCATTTATGCTGTCTTCTATCTTCATTTACTCTGACGCAGTAACATACTGATGCTTACACCTCCGCAGAAATCACAAGTGTTACCTTTATTATGACACCAAGATTATTCAAATAGACTTAATAGTTGCAGAGATACACTCACACACATTCATTTTGGGCATGTCATTTTCAAGCAGTGGCATGAGCCAGAGGCCTAGAGCTTAAGAAAATACAACACAGCAAACACCTCAGACACTCACAGTACGACTATCAACGATGATCAAACTTTTCCAAGACACTTGTTTTTGCATATTCTGAGCTCAATCCTTTTTACATCTGTCCATCCTGACACTAATTCAAGTATGTTGGAAACACATTAGGGAATATCATGATGAATATCATCCGTTTATGTTTTACTATTCATTACTTGTAGTATTTATTGTGTTTACCCTGTAAACTTTCTCTGCTTTGTATTGTCCTTGTGATGTTGTTTTTGATTGTACTGCCTTCTAAAAACAGAATCCTGAATTTGTAATAACTCAAAACTTTATGCACAAAGCATTTCTGAAATATTTGCATTGTTTTGAATATCTCTCCCCACATGTCCCATCCGGTTTTGACTAGAATTAAGTGGAATTATGAAACAAAAGAATCAATCAAAATACCATCTCCTTCTGGCTCATACTTAACACTTTAGTATAAGCTTTTTTTCACTTTAAATAGTGAAAATTGAATGAGGTTTTCTCCCTGCTATGGATGTCTAACATTTGCTCTCAATTGGTCCAGGAGTTACACCACAGATTGATGTCTCTGTGACATTGCTGCCCACTTTGGCAAAATAAGAAAAATACATTAATTTAGCTGAAAATACGTATGAATGTGGTAAGAAAATAGCTGCTGTGTTTCAAAGACCTCTGGGAAAAAAATGAAATTACGGGATACCGTACGCTGCAAACAATAGTAGACTCATGTAATGTATGCTGAAGATGAACTCCCTAAAATGCTGGTCCTAACCTGCATTAAACTGCTGCTGAAAGCGGTCGGATGCACATATTAACCTCCACTGATGTGACATTTACATTTTACAGAGCTGCATGTGTTTGCAGATGACAATACCATTAGTGTTAATGCTAATTGCTGCCATAAACTGTCAAATCAAAAAAGCCCAATTTTTCCTCCTTATTGACTTCACTTGTCATCGGGGTCTTGCATAAAATCTGAAGAAATTGTATTTGAGGTGACTAAATCTACATTTATGCTCAACGTCACCAACTGGTTAAAAAACATTCCAAGACTTTGTTGGTATTTATAATTTACACAAATGTGCATGCCTATTATCACTAGGTTTCCATTTTAACAGGGCATACATGGTACACTATGACACATAGAAATTAACGCGATAATAACATGTTAATGCAAATTCGTTTTAACGCCACTAATTTCTTAAAAATGAAGATACTGGCATCATATGAAACTAGAAAAACCTAAGGAATTCATAGGAACCAACCATGTCATACTAGCTTGTCACAAAGCAGGCTAAATAACGCTCCAAACTTACGCAAAATTTTGGCGACGAAAAACTGGCCATATTCAAAGGGGCCCCCTTGACCTCTGACCTCTAGATATGTGAATAAAAATGGGTTCTATGGGTACCCACGAGTCTCCCCTTTACAGACATGCCCACTTTATGATAATCACATGCAGTTTGGGGCAAGTCATATACAAGTCAGCACACTGACACACTGACAGTTGTTGTTGCCTATTTATTTATGCTAAATGCAGTACCTGTGAGGGTTTCTGGACAATATTTGTCATTGTTTTGTGTTTTTAATTGATTTCCAATAATAAATATCTACATACATTTGCATAAAGCAGCATATTTGCCCACTCCCATGTTGATCAGAGTATTAAATACTTGACAAATCTCCATTTAAGGTACATTTTGAACAGATAAAAAATGTCTGGTTAATTTGCAATTAATCATGATTAACTATGGACAATCATGCGATTAAATATTTTAATTGATTGACAGCTCTAATATAAATACAGTATATGCAGAGACATACAAACTAATAATGCAATGCTGCCTATAGCATACATCTTCTCTCTCTCTCTCTCTCTCTCTCTCTCTCTGTTATCTTTGCCCTCAACAGAGCAGATAAACATTTTGTTTCAGGAGTGAATGACGTAGATCATTCTTCTATTCACAGCATGACCTAAAACACCCTCAAACTGTACTACTGTATGTCTGGAACACAGATGCCAGAACCGTCTGGACAATATGTAACATTTTGAAAAAATGCATCAGATCTTTGCTCTTCTTTGAGACGCAGAGAAATGCAGGACTTTCTCATTGTAGATTTTATTTTTGGCCTGTGTCACCTTTACACATCATCAGTGTCACCAACCACTGCTAACCACAAGTTATGAACAAAACTATCCCTCTCAGCCAATTTCAGTAGCAGCCATCATCTGATGAGAGAAATCCAGTATGGATGTGGGGCACTTCTTTTCATGATAACCTTTATTCACATTCACCTTTTTACAGAGGTGCTGCACGTCACAGTGGCTACCGCAAATAGCTGACAGATGTTGAGCCAACAAACAAAACCTCTGATCTACTCCGTAGAGCTATCGTAGCTAGAGTAAACATCATCAGGGTCAAAACCATGAGAAACCACTTAAGTTGATGAAACCAAATGTATAAGTGAGAGCAGCAGAAAAACAGCAGGCAGATTTTCTGAGCATGTATAGGAATGCAAAGAAAATCAGCATCATCTGGAATTTGGTTGTTTTCATTGTGGTCTTGTTAGAAGAGCACTGACCTGAACCAGACTGAATGTCAAAATGACTCCGTCTGAATTAGCACACATGAAAGACAGCTGTAGTGCATACATGTGGACAGGCCTGTTAACATACAGCAGATATAAATCTACATTAGAGGGCCCCCACTTCGTTGTACTGTATTACAATTATTATAGCAATAGCTATTACGGATAGTTTGACATTTTGAGAAACACATTTATTTGCTCTTGCTAAGACTTAAATGAGAAGATTGATACTACTCTCATGTGTGTCTGGTCAATAGAAGGCTACAGTCAACCACCTGTTAGCTTAGCTTAGACTGTTAACAGGGAGAAACAGCAATTCCCGTTGTCAAAATGATGTGGATTTAATTACTGCACCTGGCCAAGAAACAGTTTGGCACGTAACCCCTCATAAAACCACAACTTGTCATTTTTACACTTTAGTTTTTGGATGGATTAAACAAACAAGATAACAACATGTTTATTAGTGAGTATAGGAAGTGTTGGTAGGTGGATTTTGTTCTTTTTGGAAAGAGCAAGGCTTGCTGTTTCCCATCCGTCTCCAGTATTTATGCTAAGCTAAGCTAAGTGTCTCCTGGCTTTAGCTATACATTTACCTATAGACATGAGAGTGGTATCAATTTTTCTAATCTAACTGAGCAAATGAGCAAATTTCTAAAAATGTCAAACTATTCTTTTAAGAATTATAATATACATATAGTATAGGAAGGATTGCACAACTCAAACTGATGCATGAGACATAGCATGACGTTGCACAAATGACAATGTCAACTCAGGATAACTGTAAGTTCAACCAACCACAACACGCCCAACCTCATCCAAATGCAGCAAACAGTATGGCATGGCTCCAAATCTTTCAGACTTTCTGAGATGATCCCGCAAATCACTGACATCAGGTGACAGCTCCCCCCCAGGAGAAGAAAAGAAGTAACAATACTGACACAAAAAGCAGAACAGACGCATGGCAGATCGACATTGTCAAGTTTGGAACCATAACTCTGCACAGAGATTCGCTCAGGAACTTGATACACAACTGCAAACAGACTGAAAACAGAGTCTGAACCACCACTGATACTGATAACACGGTGCAGTGCAGCAATGATCTAAAAACTTGCATAACTGAAAATAGACACCGGAATGCGTTGGTCGTTTCCTCTTTTAATTTGCTCAAGAATGAAAACTTTCAGACATCCCCTGAAGCCAGAAGCTCATAATTAGCTGTAAATGTTTGTTCCCTCTGTAAGATGCAGCAGAGCCCACAAACCCAACAGTGTGTGTCCCAAACACGCAGCACACACATTAAGCTTAATACGTTCCAAATGTAATGCCCTTTTCCCTTTTCAAGATTCAAAGTATTTATTCTAAGACTTCTACACCTATAAAATTAAATTATGTACAATTAGCTCCCGATGAGTCACATCAGCTTTCCCACCTTTGATGCTATTTTTCTTTTTCCTGTGGATTCTAATGAAATAATGTGTATTTCTGGTTTCATTATGTAAGCCTGGTGTTGAGCCCACCATCTATACCACAGCCTATCCGGAGCCCTTACATCGTGGCTAACTTAACAGATCATAATTGAAAGGCATTAATGATGTGAGGACCATTAAAAACACCAGCTGACAACTAAAAGAAGTGGCAGTAAACGCCGAAAGCATCACAAAGAACAGACTCCTTCCTCTTCCTGCCGCTCCCGCAACACGCCCACAAACCCTACTCTATTTTCAGGCCCTCTTCTAATGTGTGAGTGCATACAAGTATATATTTTCAAATAATTTGTTGAAATAATGCACTGGGCTAAGTGAAATGCCAATTGTGGAAGTAACCCACTTCCTCTAATAAACGCCTTTTTAATTACAGCATATGTAAAGATATTCATCATGTACATTCCTAGACTGCCTCAACACCTGGAATTTTAAAAGGATGAAGTAGCTGGCTCATGTATGGCCACACCCACTAAAGGGCACCTGGGAATTAAACCAAACACACAGGTTAAAGGTCGATGTCTTAGTAGCAAAGTGCTGCTAAAAGCCATCCTAAACAGAGATCAAGTGAGGACTTAGTGTCAAAAAAATCAACCTGTACACAACGGCATTGAGAGAGCAAGAAAAGGACTTTTCAGGGACAGGAAGAAAACAAGATTAGGGCTCATCCCAGAGCTTCTGGTAAGAGCTGTGCAGAGGCTGAGCTGTGCTTTCTGAAAGCTCGGCTCAGGCAGGATCACAGAGTTGTGGTTTAGTAGAGATGCCATTCTCCCAGGGGGGCGTGCAGGCCACTGCAATGTGACAGAGTGCAGGATTGTGTAAGAGCCAGTCTCCCTCAGCACAACATCAGTCATCAGGGACAGAGGGTGACACAAGTGGACGAGGGGATGGAGGGGGTCAGAGGAGGGCAGGGTGTCACAGTAAATTACCAAAGTATTCCTGTAAATTTGCTCACACACCAGGATTTTGTGTACTTGGATGCCAAAAGCTGCTGGTGGCAAGAACAGTAGAGCCGTACTCTGAGGCTGTCTGGGAGTAAAAAACAGGGCAGAGTGATCCTGTAACCTTTGACCTCTACCCTCAGGTCAAGTACAGCATCTCTCACATCCGCCATTAATGGATTATTAGTCGGTTTCTTCATCCAAACTAAACAAAAGTAAGTACTCAAGACAGGCTTCTGTGACCCCTTGTTGGAACAAGTTTGAGCTGATCTTATCCTCCTTTGTAAGTATTTCAGAAGAATTGAATAACTATTAAACGCCAGATGGAATAAATCAGGGAAATAACCCCATTCATCAACGGGTTATCTCCTTCTCATTCAAAGACATGAATGGAGACAAAAAGTTAAAATCCTCTAGTTTGCAGACAGTTTAATCCAACATAAACACAGTGAACAGATATTTAAGCACCGGTAATAATCAAAATAGGCACATATCCACTCAGAAAAAAAGTTCTGGCTGCAGAAGTTTACCACAAAAAGGCCCATTGTTGATACAAATATTTAAAGTTTTGCTCTTAAAAAAGATCTGAAAATAATATTCTTGAGGACAACAGGAAATTTCCCTTTACAACCACATCAAACACACATTAACCAGAAGCAGTCCTCCGCAGATGACACACTTGGGATCAGTCCAAAGCCATCCGCTACACTACATACAGGGTGGCACGCCAACAACTTAACCAAGGATGGCTGCAGCAATGCAGTGAATGAAAAGATGAGCGAGACAGTGGAGAGGGTGAAGGTGAGGCAGAGAGGAAGAGTCTAATCAGTCCTGCTAAAAGGTTTTTTCCAGACATAATAAATTCCATGTCATTAGGGGATTTCTTGCTGTTGCGTGAGAAAAACCACAACAAAGAATACTTAACAGCACAAGTAGAACAGACAATTGAAGCCAACCAAGACACAAAGGCAGAGGAGGAAGCGGAGGAGTGAGAGTCCCTTCCTCTGTGCAGCATCATGATGTGTAGCTGGAGTAATGCCCTATAACTAAATGAGTTCAGCTGAGGTCATCCTGGCTGTACACTCCCCCGTTGTCCTGTGCAACTGTAATGAAGACTAATGCAGACAGGCCCAAAGGAGTATAATTACAGGCTTTGTTGGGATGAGACATTCATTCATTTAAAAATGCATTATAAAGTTTTTTTTAGTCTAATCACCCAGAGGAGTTGTCTGATATATTAAATTTCATAAAAAGGTGAAAATGAGGTGACTGTTCTGCCAGATCTTGTTCAAAGTCAAGCTTTTTGCTGCAGGGAAAGCAATATAGGCTAAGGAGTGGTGTATTGGCCACAATTCAGATACAGTTCAGATAAGGGCTCTACAGTATAAATGGTATTACCAGCATGCACATATATGAGTAAATCAATGCCCAAAATTGTCATCAATACATGTATGATATAGCAGACATATCAATAATAATGTAATGTAGCTTACAAATGGTGCACAACTCCAATTCTCCATAAATTGCCACAGAGCCCAGCTCAGGACCTCATCTCCCCGCCTCTGCCTCATCTTACCTGGGGGATATGTGCTCGTTGCACCGGGGCCAACAGCCTGCCTCTTCTTCTCACCTTTCCACCTGTGGCATATCCAGCCAATAGCTCTCCGTGTATAGTGACAGTAGTATTCCCAGTCACTGGTGGCCCAGTGCCACAGCTTCAAACAAAAAAACAAAAGCACAAGGCAAATCCACGATCATCCACTGTATAGCTCAATAGCTGCACTCCTGTCCTTGCATCCCTGCAGGAGACTGTAAAACACTGTTTTCTGCTTCCTGAGGCTGCCTCTCTTCTCTGAGCTGAACACAAGCAGCAGCAGCAGCAGCAGAACAGTCCAGACTTGTTCGGATGCCTGAAGGGGAGTCCTAAGCTCTCCCTTTCTGATTTTTTTTCTTCCCCACCTCATTCTCTCTCTCTCTGCCTCTTGTCCCTCCCTGCTCCTGCTCCTGCCTGCAAGCAGCCAATGTAACCATGTGGAGCTGAAACAGTAATCTAATAATTCAGCTACTTTTTCCAGGTAAAAAAAAACAAAAGAGGTCAACCAACGTGGTTTAGTCTCTTGTATAAATGCAAAGCAGGAACTTGAATATTGACAATTAAAAACACCAAAAAAAAAAAAAAATACTATGTAGAGTTAACATGCATGCAAACATTTTCTCAAAATATATATTTAAAAAAAAATAAAGCTACATTTATATTTAAATTGTATTTTACCCCCAGATGTTTCTTGTTTTTATGATCCCTCTGTTGATTGTGTCTTATTCTTTGCTGATTTATTGTTTTTTTGTTTGTTTTTTTCTACTGAAAAGCACTTTGTTACCTTGCTTAGAAAAGTGCTATATAAATAAAGTTTATTATATTATTATATATTACTGAAGATCTGATGAAATGTTTTTGTTTTTTTACGTTTTTCAAAACATTCTATTCTATTCACACCGTAGCTTTGGTCTCAAGGGCCGGAGTCTCTGCTCTTCTGCTCCTCTGCTCCTCTGCCTGCCTGCCTTTACTCAGCTTGCTCCACCTCACGTGGATGCGCGCTCACTACACACTACAGAGGAGTTGGTAGCTCTGAGAATATCTAGTGAATGTACAGTGGACGTTTGTGCAGAAATAAATGCTGCAGCTCCTCCAGACCAACAGAGGTTTCCCGTGTCTTGTGAAGTGACGGGGCTCCGCAGCGAGAAAAGTTATCGTCTCTGACCGGGTGCCGGTGTCTCCCCTGTTCCCTCCGGCCGCGGTCGGGAGGCTGAAGCAGGAAAAGCCAACTCTAGGATCAGCATTGATTCATGGAGAGACCTTCGTCTGGTCAGCTAACATTACTGCCAAGCAGCTGAAATATAGAGTGATATTGTGGTTTTAGCTGACGTGTGTTGCCTCACTGTTTTGATCAATGCTCATTCATGTCTATGTAGAGCGAGCACAAGCGCGAGCCCGACGCTGACTTTCGTTGACTTAATGGCCACAGGTGTCGCTGTTAACAAGACATTTTGATTCTTACAACAATCCCCACAGATCCACCTTAACTTCTGTTTTAAAAGTTGCCTTTGTTTGGCTTTGTTTAATATGCAGGGGTAGGTTGTTCCATAAGGAGATACAGGTGGAAAAAAAGAGCTTCTTGCTATTTTACTTTGAACAAGAGGAACACTGCATGACATAATGCTTGCCCTTGTGTTGCAATTACGTTGGCTTCCAGCATGTCAATTTGACAGTTCATATATTCTGGGGCCCTCGATGCTCACTTGTTAGAGGAAATTGCCAGTTAAGGCCTGAACAGAACTTACGCCATAGGCAACTGTGACCTCAGTGTGCCAGGTTGAAAGAGATTCTATTTTAATTGTTTAGGTTATTAATTTTCAAACCAAACTCAGGACTTTTAAAGGGGACATTGCTAAAATGGAAATCCAGAGCATTTCTCCACCTCAGGGAGTTGAGTAATCCCCCTGCTTTTTTTATTTTATTTTAAAGCAAATACAATTATTACATTTTCCAAGTCAGAAAATACTGAATAACCACTTCATTTCCGAGATGTGGGTGGTGATTCAGAGATCTGGAACCAAGCTAACGCTAACAGCTGACACCAAATAGATGTGAAAGTTAGCTGGCTAGCACCCTTTGCAGTGTGAATGGCAGTATAGCTAGCTTAATGTTAGCAGGCTAAGTCACTCACTGTACATGGCCCCCACTAGAGTATTAGCTAACTTTCAACTGTTTTTATTATTTATTTGGATAACTAAACTTTTCTCCCTAATAGCAGTTTTGTTGTGCGGCTGCACACTATTTATCAAAAGTGTGACTGTCGTAGAGTCACGGACTGAACACAGCAGACTTTTTTGACTTGTCTAAGTAGGAAAAGCACAGGTGTTACTAATAACATTAATGATGGCTAAGTTGTATTCATCTGTCCCTGTAGGCCTTGACAATGAGTCAGCATACCAGGACCCTGAAAAGTAGCTTATGAAATTATTATTTACACCTGTGCTTTTTCCTGACATGTAAAAATGCAGTGAAAAAGTCTCCTGTCAATGTCACACAAGATACAGTTATTATTGGAGCAAATAAAAGTCAGAAATTGCGAGAAAGGTATGATTTTCACACTTGTCTTACTGAACCTCAACAAGGCAGCATAATGTGTTATAGAGTGAACGGGAGCGAGGTGCTTGGCTAAAGCTAATCAGCAGCAAGATGCCTCCCTTCTCCACGGATGACTACTACAAACTTCTACAGAAGATAGCAGTGCTGGAAACAAAGATTATCCGGCTCGAAGTGAATGCGGAGGTGAATGGACTATGTGGGAATGAAACCACTCTACCACTGACTCAAAACAGTGAACTGGAACAGGCTAATAGAAAGCTAATTAGCACCAACAAGACCACCAAGAATCAAGAAGGGGGCAATAAATCGACTAGTAGTCCTCCCTGGAACGCTCTTGGTGCAAAGCCAAAGCGTAAATCATGTCCCTGGGAAATGGGAGGAAAACTTACAGGCAGAACCCAGCACCCTCAGATATATGATGCGACCGGCTGGCCTGCATTAGCATCCGAGCATAGTGCCTCATCAACCCCTGTACAAAGTAAGGTCCAACCGTGGACAACTGTGAAAGGAAGGATGAGTAACAAACCTCCCCAACAAAGAAGTTTGCAACTGGAGAACAGATTTGCTCCACTGTTGCAGGACCCTGGATCTCGATCTGATGCCCTGGATAATCTCAACTCTTCACACAGCAGGGTAAGAACCAAAAGCAACTCTGAAGGTAAAAGGCTACAGGGAAAGCTAACAACTGGGCCTCAAACTCAAACTCTGATTGTGGGTGATGCTGCTGTTAAAGATGTGAAAAGCATGTGGAGTAAAGACATCAAAGTACTCTGTTTTCCCAAAGATATGGTCTCTGATCTGGCAGAAAGAATCCTGGATATTGTGACTGCACACCCAAATGTGAAAAATGTGGTATTGCACATTGGGTCGAATGATGTTGTGAAGCAACAGTCTGAAGTGCTGAAACGGGACTTTACTGGTCTGCTAAACACGGTCAGCTCTGTGAATGCTCAGGTGTTTATCAGTGGACCCCTGCCGCCAATCAGAAGAGGAGTCGAGAGATTCAGCAGGTTGCTGGGACTGAACACATGGCTTTCAACAGCATGCAAATCCCACTCAGTGCATTTTATTGACAATTTTAACTTTTTTTGGGACCGCAGACATCTCTTCAAGGCAGATGGACTCTGCCTAAACAAGTCAGGAGTAAAATTGTTCAACTCCAACCTATTCTACTTACTGCGTCATTCATCTGTTCCCTCTGCCAAGGACGCGAGACAAGAGGAATCACCACTGGAGGAAGACACAACACAATGTGCCAGGGGACCTCAAGGAGAATCATTTCACCCCCCACCACAAGCCAGCCCTGGGATACAGCAGAGACAAGAGGAGGCGTCCTCATCCTCGCTTATCACCCTTTCTCCCTCCTCCCCCCTCTTGGAGTTCACTGACCACATGAAGGAGCTGGTCAATGCTGGAACTAAACTTACTCCCCGCCCTACACCCATTTTCTCTCCCATGATCCCCCCACGAGGTCGACCTCGAACAACTTTGGCACTATCTCCACAAGCACGACACCTACCACCTCCATCCCCTCCACAATGGAATCAGCCTCTGTCTCCGCAGTCTGATAAGGATGTTCCTTTACAAAATGTTGCAAGCACAGATTGATATGTGCTGGGTCCAGGCTTCAAGGCTAATGATACACGTGACTGTTTCCAGGAAAAGCTGGGGCCCTGTGTGATGAGAGCTTCTTCTATCTCAGTTCTAATAAGTAGTAGAAAAAGAGAATGGTGAATCTGCAAAGAAACAGGAAGATTTTTACTGATTGTGCTAATTTATCAAATTTAGCATTGATTCCTTGCCAGCCAAACCATGTCCCAAAAAATAATAATAATGCTTCTAGCACATTAAAGCTAGCCCTGTTAAACGTCAGGTCTTTGGCAGGAAAAAGTTTTTTAATCAATGATTTTATTATTGAGCACAAGCTTGATTTTATGTTTTTAACTGAAACTTGGTTAGACCAAAATAACAGTGCAGCTGTTCTTATCGAGTCAACTCCTCCCAACTTTAGTTTTATGAGCGAAGCTAGAATGCATAAGAAAGGAGGTGGAGTTGCCATATTGTTTAATGATTCTCTCCAATGCAAACAGATATCTTATGGACATTTTGCTTCTTTTGAATATGTCGCTCTTCAGCTGAACTCCTCTTCTCGAGCTTTGTTTCTCAATATCTACAGGCCACCTAAATACTGTGCAAACTTTTTTGATGATTTTACTGAACTGCTGTCTGTAATTTGTGTTGACTTTGACTGTGTAGTCATTGTTGGTGATTTTAACATCCATGTTGACAACCAACAGGACAGAGGGGCCAAAGAACTGTGTCAGGTTCTTGATAACTATGGAATGAGTCAGCATGTGACAGAGCCCACACACAATAGGGGACACACTTTGGACTTAATCATATCAAAGGGCCTGAACATTTCCAAGGTTGTAGTGATGGATGTTGCTCTGTCTGATCATTCATGTGTATTCTTTGAGAGTACTCTTCCTGTGCACAGGAATGATAAGACAGAGGTAATCACAAAAAGGTATATCACTGAAAATACCAGTGATCAATTTGTTCAGGCTTTCTCTTCCACACCCACCCTCCCCTGGACCTCTGTCAATGAGCTTGTAGATAATTTCAATTCTAAAATGACAAATGTTATTGATACCATTGCACCCACCACGGTGAAGATTGTCTCTGGTAAGAAAAAATCTCCATGGAGAAATACCATGTTGGTAAGAAATGAAAAAAGAGAGTGTCGAAAAGCTGAACGCCAGTGGCGGAAAACAAATCTACAAGTTCATTATGACATCTATAAAGAGAGACTTTGCATTTATAATTCAGAACTGAAAAATGCAAGGCGGTCCTTCTTCTCTGACATCATCACCAAAAACAATAACAATGCACGTGCCCTGTTTGCTACTGTCGACAGGCTAACAAACCCTCCTGTGTCAGTAGCCTCTGAACTTTTATCCTCCAGGGCCTGCAATGAATTTGCTTCCTTTTTTACAGAAAAAATTCACAAAATCAGACAAGCAGTCACTTCCTCCATAGCAGGTACAGGATGTTTGTTTCCCCTGCGTCCACTTAAACCTGGTGCAAATACCATGACACAGTTTTATCCAATAAATCAGACATACCTGGAGGAAATCATACAACATCTAAAATCCTCCTCATGCTGCCTTGACATTCTGCCAACAGGCCTTTTCAAAAAAGTATCAGATTGTATGGTCTCAGAGCTTTTACAGATTGTTAATGCATCTCTTGTTTCAGGAGTGTTCCCACAGGCCCTGAAAACTGCTGTCATCAAACCACTCCTCAAAAAGAACAATCTGGACTCATCAATAGTAAATAATTACAGACCGATATCAAATCTTCCATTCTTGTCTAAAATAATTGAAAAAACAGTTTTTCAAAAATTAAATAGCTTTCTGGCACTAAACAACTCTTTTGATGTCTTCCAGTCAGGTTTTCGACGAAACCACAGCACTGAGACTGCTCTTGTTAAGGTCTTCAATGACATCCGATTGAATACAGACAGTGGTAGAACTACGGTTTTAGTTTTACTGGATCTCAGTGCTGCATTCGACACGGTTGACCATAATATATTACTAGACCGACTGGAAAACTGGGTGGGTATTTCTGGCATAGCACTCAGCTGGTTTAAATCCTACCTAAAAGACAGGGACTTCTTTGTGTCTATAGGTAATTGCAAATCTGAGCTGAACAAAATCACATGCGGAGTTCCCCAAGGCTCCATCTTGGGGCCTCTTTTGTTTAACATCTACATGCTCCCACTGGGTCAGATTTTTGAGAACAACAAAATAAATTACCATAACTATGCAGACGACACACAAATTTACATAACTCTATCACCAGGAGACTACAGTCCAATACAAGCACTGAGTGAGTGCATTGAACAAGTCAATAATTGGATGTGCCAGAATTTTCTTCAGCTGAACAAAGACAAAACTGAGGTTGTAGTTTTTGGAGCCAAAAAAGAAAGATTAAAGGTTAGTGCTCACCTACAATCTGTGATGTTAAAAAGCTCAGACCAAGCCAGAAACCTTGGTGTAGTCATGGACTCAGACCTGAGCTTTAACAGCCATATTAAGACAATTACAAAGACAGCCTTCTATCACCTGAAGAATATAAGAAGAATTAGAGGACTGATGTCTCAGCAGGATTTGGAAAAACTAGTACATGCATTTATCTTCAGCCGACTTGACTACTGTAACGGCGTCTTTACCGGTCTTCCTAAAAAATCGATCAGACAGCTGCAGCTGATTCAGAACGTTGCTGCTAGAGTCCTCACTAAGACCAAGAAAGTGGATCACATCAGTCCAGTTCTGAAGTCTCTACACTGGCTGCCTGTCTCTCAGAGAATTGATTTCAAAATACTGCTGCTGGTTTACAAAGCACTAAATGGTTTAGGGCCAAAATACATTTCTGATCTTCTGCTGTGTTATGAACCATCCAGACCTCTCAGGTCATCTGGATCAGGTCTGCTTAGTGTCCCCAGAGTCAGAACTAAACATGCAGAAGCAGCATTCAGTTTTTATGCACCAAATATCTGGAACAAGCTCCCAGAAACCTGCAGGACCGCTCCAACTCTCACTTCTTTTAAAACAAAGCTTAAAACTTTCCTGTTTGCGGGTGCCTTTTATTCTGACACTGCACTATAACTTTTACTCTTTTGAGTTTTATGCAATTTTAGCTTCTATCCTAGCTTTTATTTTTAGCTTGTTTTTATTTTCTAATCTTTAATGTTTTAATGTTTTTATGTTTTTATAACTGTTTTAATTATTTCTTAATGTTCTTTTGCATTTTGTCGCAATGTTCTTGAATGTTTCTGTAAAGCACTTTGAATTGCCCTGTTGTTGAAATGTGCTATACAAATAAAGCTGCCTTGCCTTGCCTTGCCTAGAGGAGTTGGGCTTCAACATGGCATTCTCAAATACAGTCCAACTCCTTTTAGCCTCTTCTCAGGTCTGAAGGTGTCATGAATGTGTTCAGCTTCTGGTACTGGATGGATTTATGAAGGACAATCTAAGTCCTGATCTTCTCAAGGTCCTCCTTGGTTCTATCAGCTGACCCTCATCATAGCAATTGGCAGAGTAACCATAATGGGAAGGAGAGGGATGGCCTGTGTGACTGAGAGTTCAGAAACAGTCTACAATTCACATGTATTTTTGAAGGAGACCAACCTGGCAACAGGAGGAGAAGGATCAAGAAGGAGATGAGAGGAGATGTTTCCTCAGCATCAACCACAAGCTCTGGGTTTACTGTAGCAAGGTGGTGGGTTCACCTATAATGGGTTCTAGTACAGTCTGGAAAGAAGATGCCTAGTTATGGGTGATTATTCCTACATAATCCCCAATGTTTACCAAAATTGCAAAAAAAATAAAGCCAATATAATATTTTCCAATGCCCCCTATAACAGAGTCAGATTCCCACCCTTTGCCCAATAATGGCGTCTTCGCCCAATGTCAGCTGGGATCAGCTCCAGCCCCCCGGAACCCTGAAAACTGAAAGCGGTTACTGATGATGGATGGATGGATGGATGGATGGATGGATGGATGGATGGATGATAATGGCGTTCTGAGATTCATTCAGTCAACAGATAAATTTGTTCATCAGATCTCTCAATGGAGCCTGGAAAGTGCAGACTCCTGCATTACAGAACAACTCGCTTGCACTACACCACCTGTTTTTATTCAAGTAGGCCTAATATAGATATTGTTCATGGTAATTAATAGTCTGACAGAGTCAGTCAACAGACACTCCTTGATTCTATTATCTTCTTTCCAAAAACCCCACCAGCCTCTCTAAGGCTCAACCTCTATAATTTGAATCAACACAAATTACACTTCCTCATCATTCTTTACAGACAGCTTCCCACTGTTACCTCTAATTAGTGTGCTATTTATTGTTACCATGGCAATACCTGTACAGCCCTGTTCTGCTCTCAATGGTGGTACTATTTCAGTACCGTATGATTCTTATTTTATGCATTTTATTTGGGTAAACCAATGATTCTCAAAGTGGGGTCCGGGGAGCCGAAGGGTTCTGTGGCAATCTCTCAGGGGGTCCGCCAAATAATTTGCTACGAGTTATAAAATTGTGCTGTATTATTAAAATATGCATATCTACAGATGGAGACCACTTGCGCAAATAAAACACGCATATTGTGCCCATTACTCCCATCCACGTTAGCTTTGGGCCAATAGAAACTCTGACATGATTGTGACACACAGCAATAAGTTAATTTTTAGGTTGAAGCATTTATTGAAAGTCAGCTTTAGACTGGTAAATTTAAATGTCTGCATTTATTAGGACTGTGTCAGTCTTGCTACTGTTCATTTTCTGAAAGCTTTTAAGATCAATTACTTGAAATATAGGCTATATATGCTGTTAAGGTTAGTCCAAATGCAATATGAATAAAATCATGCTCTGTTTGAAGTATTTAGGTTGAAAAGTTTTAGAATACAAATAGTTCCAATGGCATATAAGAGTAAAATGGTAGTAAGCTGCTTAATCGGTGTACAATTATTAGGCAAAATGTGCTCTCCTGTAAGGGGTCCCTGGCCCCAAAAGGTTTGAGAACCCCTGGGGTAAACCATGTCACAATGCTACTCAACAAACTGTGTTAGTCTGCAATGTGTTGTACTTTATATATTGTGTATGGAGTGCTGCAGGAATGAGTCCTAAAACCCGGAAATTCGTAGCATGTTGGTACTTCCGGTTCCCTTGTCTGGAAGACAATAGATTTTTTTTTAATGGGTTTTTAGTTAGACACCTGAAATAAGGTCTGTGGTTAACACAAGCTGAAGAGATTTTAACATTTTGTTCTACGATATAAAATACGTCAGTAAAAACTTCACTTGTGAATTTGTAAGCTTTTATATGTCTTAAAAAAGGCAGTTTCTAACAAGTGGCTAAATGAGACACGCCGCCAACTCGTCTGCCTTTACAGCCTCGTTGTTTATACTCGCGTTCATGCGACTGTGTAGTTCGTTTATAGCCTAACGTTAGCCTTTTACTTCTGGTGATTGCATTCACACTTCAAAAATCATAAAAGCGGTGTTCATTAATGGAAATTATTTTACGGAACAAAACGTGTAAGTATTATAAACGTTTGTTTGCCACAGAGTTTATTTTCTGCAATAATCCAAAACCCAATTGAAAAATCACGTCGGCTTTTTGTCGAGGGAACCAGTGCAATTCTAACGGGTTGGCCAAAAAAGTGCTTCATCCCTGCAGCACTCTATTGATGTCTCACTCTTTATGGGTTTTGCTGTGTGTGAGGTCCTGTCCTGTGCTAAACAAGGTCATGATGGTTGTAAATATGGCTGCACCAATAAGACACTTCTGTACATAGTAGATAAAGTGGTTTGTTTTCTGAGCTCTTTCAGGCCCCTAGCATTACAGATTAGATGTGCCATTTAACTTTCTCATGAAATTATTCATGTTGGCACAAGACTTTTGTAAGCGAAGCCACAGTATTAACATACACATTCTTTCAGTTTCTTTATGTTCTCCATGTGGGCATAGTCTTACAATTGCAATGTACTGTTTGCTAAATGACAGTAATGCCAAGTGTAATGATAAAAACACACTTCCTGCTCAAATGTATGCTGAATTTCTTTACATCCATTGCTTCTGATTTAAAGTTCATCTTGTTCTGTACTATCAGAGAGAGGAAGACGACAGAGGCTGGTGTAAACAGCCAGGCAGGCAGGCAAGCAGACTGAAGAAATCTGTGTGAGGCAGATGTGTTACGCAGCTCTGGATCTTTTTGAACCAGCCAACAAAACTGAAACCGTAACCATGCTGCACTAATAAAAACACATTCCAGCACTAGAATGTGTGTTCTCCCGACACTGCTTTTTTAAGCCTGTGTCGTTTAGGGACAATAGAGACAAGATGACTTGTGGTTTAAACTGCTTCAATTTGCACTTTGCACACGATTCCCCCACCTTTAAATCTTCTCCTTTGCATATTGTCATGTGGCATCCCTCTGTCTTAATCACAACCAGAACAACATAAACGACTACAACATAAACAGCCTAAAGGTCAGGAACGACGACTTTGTACCGGAGGTGCATTTTGCTTGAAGACAGTTACCCTATGCACTTAAAAAAAACACCTGGCATGCTCAGCAAACCCACCTGACGGGGTATCATATCTCAGTTACACAATATTATGTCATAGCTGTGCAGCCAGGGGAAGATATCAGTGAACAGATATAATAACATCCCCAACAAACCCTCTGGCCAACACTGAGCAATTTCTGTCATTGTCTGCCAGCTCTATCACTTCTCATGCAAGGATTCATAATGTAGTTCCCTACCAAGAACACTTCCCCCTTTTTATCATGACATATTTGCATATAAATATCAATGTCATACTTTTTCCATATGTAGGTCTTGTCTCTTTAGACTCCCTCATTCCCAAACTTTCCAATCTCAGTTTAGTTTATTCTACCGAGGATCCAAAATATGGAATTCTCTATTACAATAGTTACATATTTTACATATATTATATATTTATATATTACATATATTATTTTACATATTTTACATATATTACAATAATTCTCTATACAATTACATTGTCATATACTGTACATACATGAAATTTGACCTCTGCATTTAAGTATTTTAGGAGCCGTTTACATTTTCTGAACATATTTCCACCACATTTTAAAGGAGTCCTGAAATCAGTTCTTCTAACCAACCAATATTTTCCACATGGACCACCTATATAAATTGGGTCCAACCAAGTCTAATCTTTGATCTTCTATTTTTTATTATTTGTGTTTATTTTCTCCCTATTTTCTTTCTTATTTATCTTTCTTAAAAACTATTCCATATCACGAGTGCATGCTTGTTTAAGCAGCAGTGGTTAGAGTTGGAAATATGAAAAGTTATTTTTATAAAACTGTCACTATATCCTGACAGTAGTGCATGTAGCAGGTAATCTGAATAAAAATCATGTGCCTCTGTGTCCTCCGGTGTCCTTATGGCATCTGCAAGATTTATGAGCAGCTGTCAATCACTTATTTAAAGCCTGAAAACAGCCATGAGGAGTTGCAGAAGTTTTCTCTCAGAACACTTGAATTACAATATGCCGAAAGGTTATTATGGAACTTTTACTCAATGATGCCAAAAACCTTCTGCCTACTGAACCTTTAAGTACAGTGAATTAAGGGGGATCTTCTTGATGTGTTTCTGTGTCTGTGTGTTTGATCCAATATATTTGCGTAACAGATGGGTGTTTATGGGTTGCACTGTTGTCAAGTATTTTGCTAAACTATGTTTTTTTTACTATGTCTAAATTGTATACAAATGTGTATATTGCATTACTGTAATTATTTCCTGTAATATGCCGCTCAGAGAATGCCACTTTTCAAGCCCCTGGGGGGGGGGTTTAGGCAATTCTCCTTCACATTCCTTTGCAAATTATATATTATATATATCTTTTATATGTGTAAATAAAGAAACAAACAAGGGTTCAGTGTGGAGAGGCAGCCAGTAGGACCCAGCAAACATATAATATGTAATGAAACAAGATGAGTAAAGTAGGCATGAAGTGTAGCGTGTTATATGTGAAATGAATTCCTACAAGCAAGCTGCTGTCAATCAACAGGTGTGAGCATGTTTTATTATGAGGGAATGGGTTGGTTAGATACTTAAAAAATGTTAAATCATCAATTACCTACAATTTGTCAGACTCAGTAGAGCATTACAGATGTCTCATTATCCCTTTATAGAAACAAGTATAATTGGCATCTCTTTGGCAATACCTCTGATTTCAAAATAAGATTTCTTCTGTCCTTCAAAATAAAAGAAGTGTTTTAATATGCAGTCTTTATTTTTTTTAAACTCAAACTTTATGTTTATTACACAGCTTTGTTCTCAATTCTGATTGGTCAATCACAGAGTTCTACGGTCTGTTATTTCTTTATAGCAGACCGTTGCTATCTATAACAGACCGTTGCTATGGGTGCAGTTCTGATGTCAGACTCTGGTGGACTGAGTAATAAGCAGGATAATGTGCAGCTAGCGGGTCATTGAAATAAACCCCGACAGGGCGATACAAGACCCCATGTGAGCAATTTGTTGATTATTTTCTGTTTCTTGAAACATAATCAATTTGTAAATCAGATAAGACATAGGAAAATGGATTTATCACATTTACTTGCTGTCTTAGAGTTCTGTTTTTTCCCATGGTTGAGAGAGGAATGCAAAGGGACTGAATTATGACATGTAATGTCTGTCTCCTGTGCTTTCTTTTGTGACTGACACTGATCTCTCCATTCTCTCTCTCCTCCACCAGCGGTTGCTCGACATGTTTAGCTGATTTAACTGGATTTGTGAAGATGTGAGACAACCTGGGGGATAGGAGAGATTACAGAGAGTGAAGGTTTTTTTTCCTGAAGGGAGTAATTTTCCCTTTCAGCTTTATAAATATGCTATTGTGTGGGTGGATTTGGTGTTTTTTTCTGTGATTGTGTATACATGTCTGAGTGCAGACCGGTGACAAGACAGATCGGCTTACGATCATGTCATCCGAGACAGAACCAAAGCTCAGAGCGTGTGTTTGTTTAGAGATACCCTTAAGAACAATTTAGTCCTGACCCTGGCTGTATTTCTGCTGCAGTGACATGAAGGAGGGATAGTTTACCTCATCACAACTCAGGAATTCACAGGCTCACACCTCTTCTTTAGTTGGAGAGTATAGAGAGGAGGATGAACAGCTACAGGCTCTCTTGTGATCCTCAGTCGCCTGCAGCTTTCTCTCAAAATACCACCTGTCCAGGAGACAAATAGCCCAGTGGGCTGCTCTCATTCCTCCATTGCAGAGGCTGGCGATTAAAATAGAGGACAGGACAGAGGAAAAGTAACATGGTTATGCTGACAGGACAGAGGAAAAGTAACATGGTTATGCTGACAAGACAAGAAAAGTAACATGGTTATGCTATAACAAATGGTAAATGGACTTGCATTTATATAATGCTTTTCTAGTCTTCCGACCACTCAAAGCGCTTTTAGTTGTTCCCTGGGTGAGGACAAGAAAACAGTATATGAATGGCGGCCAATTCCTTTCTGTGTGGAGCTTCAATGTGTGCAGCAAATAGAGTTTTTACAACCAAGATGTCAGGAGATTTAATTCCTCGTTTCAAAATTGAAAGGCTGGCACAACGGTGGTGCATGAGGCAAGTTTGCGGGGGTGTAAAACTGACATTTTGGCATGGTGGTGGAGCTGACGTGACCTAAATCCATTAGTTTCTTGCACTTTACAATGTGAATGTGCACAAACTGGCCGTCACACTTTATTCAGGTCGTCCAAGTTGGATATTTAAGTGCGACACTGTTCAAAGTCACAATAATGTGGCGCACAAAAGTCACCTGAGTTCCCACTCGATATTCAGTTTCTGGGCTACGATTAATGTCTGGGTTGTAATTCATTTTAGAAATACAGTCCAGTAGACTTGTTTCAGGCTTTAGGTCAGTCTAGGGCTAGGACCAGTTGCTAAGCAACCAGCAGAGACCCCAATCTTCTCATCTAATCCTCGACAAGAAAGGAAATACTATTTCCCAAAATGTGGACTTTTTCCTTTAAAGTCAAGTTTATTATTTCATAATCCATACAGATGCATTAAATATATAATAAGTTCTGCTTTGTTAAACATCTACTTTTTGAAGAAGGTAGAATGATTTGTTTGTAAATTAACTCCAAATTATCTTTGAAAGAAAAGGCCTCTTTACAAATTCATAATTAATTAATATTAATAATTCATATTATTAATAATTGGATAGGGACACAGGAGACACCACAGACTGACATCTCACAAATAAAAGCAGAAACAGCTGAGAGGATGTTTTCTGCTTTGTAGCTATGGGAAGCATATGATGTGAGCATGGCTACATATTTTCCCACACGCAGCACACATGGGCATAAAGACACGACACATGCTGCGCAGACAAACAAAACAAATAACAGAGGAATCATAAAACAAATAAGTCGTGCATACCAGTGAAGCAAAAGAACAATTGGCTGGTGACACATTCAGAAGTGAATTAAGCGAACAGCTTTGACTGAAACCTGCATTCATCAGACAAAAGAAACATATTAGGACATTTAGCTGTACGTAATTGTAAAGAAATGGTTGAGTTAGTAAGTAAGTAAGTAAGTAGTGGCATGAATATCTGTCTGCAACAGTGTCTATTTCTGATACTACGTCTGGGGGTGATATGAGACTAGATGTTATCATAAAATCGTGATATGGCACAAGTGTTGTCTTTTCCTGGTAAAAAAGGCTGCATTACATCATAAAGTGATGTCATTTAATTATAACTTACCAGACTGGCTGTTCTATGATTTGCATTTAGTCATTTTATCCATGATTTTTGATTATTTATCATAAATCTGTGCATATATTTTTGTGAAAGTATCAACAGTCAACCGTACAATATCGCCGCGATATCTAGGTATTTTGTCAAAAATATCATGATATTTAATTTTCTCCATATCAGCCAGCCCTATATGGGGGTTTGTTGTTGTGATGCAATTTTATTACTCTACTCAGGAGGTATTGTATTTTATTTAGGAGCAGATCATATAGTACCTGGCTGAGACACTGTTGGCATAAAGTCAACTTTATAGTATATTACAAAACCTAAAAGAGAATTTTTCCAAAATTAGGGAAAGGGGAATACATGTAATCTAAAATGTCATTTAATAGATTTGAAACACTGGTAAATTATAACTTCCTGTAGGAATTGTGCAGGAGATGTTCATGTTTATTCTTGTTTACGATTCTGAAACTACATCATTATGATAATTTATGGTATCTTCTTTTGGATCTGACTAAAACAGGTGTGTTGCTGTGATAGTCAATGTTACTCTCCTGGCACAAGGCCTGTGTACACACAGGTTCAAATCAAATCATGTTATGTTATCATACCAACCTCTTCCATGTCCAACCTGACAGTCCCACACACGCCAAATTGCATTTGAAAAATTGCCAGTAAGAAAGTCTTGACATGCCAGCTTGGGAATACAAATAGATACACGTGTTGATTATAAATAATACCAATAAAACTTTGAAGTTAAGTCACATTGTGTTCAAAATGAAGAGCATACATGTAGGATTTAAAAATAACGTGCAGACATTTCAGAAGAAATAACATGTCTCCACATTTTACAAGAGAACTATGAATTGATAATAGATCACTTTCATAATCTGTTTACAAAACACCACATTATGCTTTCAAGCTAGATATCTGAGAGCAGCTCAGCTCATTTCCTGTAACACCCTGACATTCACAGCTCTGTTCTCACTGAGCTGCAGTGGAAACGCTGTGAGGCGAGAACAGAAAGCTGCAGCTGATGTTAATACTGAGTTTCTAATAACAGAGTAGATAACATGTCTGAACAAACTGATGGAGACAATGGCACCGTCTTTGATGATTCACCAGTTTGGCTGGGTTGTTCACATCCTCAGTAATAGCACTGGTGTGCATGGTTACTCTTGGCTGGAAGATCTGACACGTTTTAAAGAGATTTAAAGACAAAACCTCAGGATTAAACCAAAGTGACTTCTAGCTGCTTAGAGATAAATGTTTGCATCATTTAAGTCTTTTATTTCAGGAATCACATACCTTCACATTTTGGGTGTTGTCCTGCTTTTACTTTACTGCAGCTTTTGAAATAAATACCACTTTACCTTTCAAGCCCTCCCATAACTCTCGATAACAACAGGGTTCAGAGGCTTTAAAGTCGACTTGCAAATACCACAATGATCTGGTTACAAGAGTTATGTATGTGTCTGTTTGCAGATGCTCATCAACCCCAGCCTCTTCTAGAGTCTCAGGCCTTCAGATGAAACAATAACTGATCATTTATGCTTACAGTTGACTGTTCACCATGAACACTTTTGTCCTTTAATGAGTTTTACAGCCCGTCATTGGACCTACAGTAACAACTTAGTGAAAGGAATATTTTCACATTTTGGGATATACACATATTCACTTTCTTGCCGAGAAGATCGATACTCTCATGTCTGTACGGTGAATATAACGACAAATCCACAGCAGCGTCGAAGTGCTGCCTGCAGCAAGCTGCCATACAATGTCTATGACATGATGCGGCAGCCGCTTCCGAGCTTAGCAAACTGCGGCCGTTTGATTCTGCGGCGAAGGGCAGCCAAACAAAAGTTGGGAAAAGTTTAACTTTTAGCGGCAAAGTGCGGCCAGAGAGGACCTGCAGCCAATCAGTATGCATGGCGGTACTACAACTTCCGTGTCCGTCACGTGATGCCATTGGGCCCAAAAATACTTTTTCCCATAGACTTACATTGGGAAAGAGAGGTCTGTAACTTAGCGGCAATTTTTTTTTAGGTGAATCAACTTCCCAGTACGAACACTCTAATAGCCCTTATTTAAATCATTAGGTCATAAAAGTTGTAAAACGCACTAATAGCTGAATCCAGAGTTATTTCCCTTCCTCCGTTCATGTGAATGAGACTCAGACCGAGGCTGGAGTGAGGACTGGGAGGCGGAGTTAGCAAGCCGTGACGACACCATGACGGTTGTGACCCTTTGATCGAGCCATGTGACCGAGCGGATGCTACTGTGCCTGCTCCATGGGCCCAATGGATGCGGAACATCGCTGGAAGATCCAGGTACTTTTCCAGTCGGAAGTCGCGCCATTTTGGCTTCATGCACCACTGAGACACTTTCATAGGAATGAACGGAGCCTGTCTCCAACGCTGTATCCAGTTCTCTTTATACAGCCATGCCTGTGACATGTTGACCTTTGTTACAAAGGATTTCTTTCCGCCTGAAACACATGAACACGCTTCCCGGCTGCAGAACAATGAAATTATTGCGGCGAGCCACACTTCCTGGGATGAATTCGGCATAAAGCTACGGTCAGCAGCTAGTTAGCTTAGCTTAGCACAAAGACTGGAAACAGCTAGCCTGGCTCTGTTGAAAGGTAACAAAATCCACCAACCAGCACCTCTACCGCTCACTAATTAACACATTACATCTCATTGTTTAATCAGACCAAAAAGTGTAAAAACAACAATTCGCCGCTTTACAGTAGGTTACCTGACTATTTCTTGGACGGGAACGACTAGGCCACCAGCTGAGACCCATGGAAGTTATAAGGTTCAAATCCAGCTATGACCCTATAGCTGCATGTTATTGCCCCTCTCCTATATCCGTTTATTTGTTGTTGTGTCATACGGTTTCACTATGTAATAAAAGCAAAATGCCTTTAAATATAATATGAACAAACCTTTTGTTCAGTCATAGAAAGTCCTTAATAATAGTGATGAGTCATGTTATAGAGGTTCAAAAGGTATTTATCAAATATGAGCTGCTGTCATAGTACTGTGTGCATTAGACACTTTTAAGAACATGTAAGTATCAACCTCCCAGACAATAATGACAGTAGATGTGGTAAACAAAACAAAAACAAGTAAAATGTAAGCAGATATTTAGTAAATCAACATGGTAGATTTGGGGAACTTGAAGCAGAAAGGCTCAGACTGAGCTTTGTACATCAGTCAGAAACATGAAAAGAGATCAATGTTAGTCACAGGTGGGAAATGTTGAGGTTTAGCTTAAGGGGCTGTGTGCAGTGACTGGATAATCCCTTCTTTGACTTTCAAACAGATGACTAAGAAAATCCTCGCACTGCGTTGTCTCAAACAGACATTTGGGGAAGTTTCTAAGAAACCTGTCTGTCTCATTTGACTGTTTATGGGTTAGAGCCAACAGATAAACACAACAACTCTCTGAGGTCCTCTAGTGTTTCAGGGTAGTAGTACAAATTAATTTCACATCAGTAATTACTGCAGAGAAAGCCTGGAGTGTTGGTTAATATCTTAGACTGTATGTAAAGACGGACAACATGACAGCTGCCCAAAGTGAAGCCAAGACATCTCGATCGCCCCCTGGTGGCTGGCTGCAGTATAGGTCATTAACTCCGCCTCCTCCATGTTAGCGGATGGGATATGGGCAAAACTAAAAAGTCAAAGTACACATCAAATACATTTTTCCCAAAGATGGTGTCTGTCATTTTAGGTAGTTCTTATCACGCTGACGTATGTTCAAGTGTTTATTTTTCTGATAAATTTGGTTTTAATTAGTTATTTGATGCTATAAAAAGGGGGTGAGACGTCATGATTGACAGCTGTGATTCTCTCTCGCTGACAAGCTGCGGCCGTGCTCGCGATTGGTTCGGACGGGTGACCTTGATACTGCGGCTCCACCGCCCAATCACTACTACGCAGACTCTGGCTCCAAATGACATCAAAATCTCAAGATGGCAGTTCCTTACCTCTCCACTTTTGAGGGAGCCACTGAGTCTGATGGGAGGATAACATTGACTTGACTTTATAAATGGTGCATGGCCATGATTAATGATAAAATAAATGAAGGGTGCAGTAGAAGGCAGAGCATGTATCATATTATAAGTGTATCATTGTTTGAGTAAGAGGAGCAGCACGGCGTCTATGAGTGCAGGTTACATACCGATGTATAGCTGTACAACAGAAAGTAAATGTAATACTGTGTGCTTGTTAGAGCTTGTATGTGTGGATATTGATGTGTGAATGCCTCTTGTTTGATGACCCAAAAAATACCCTTCATCTAAAGATGACTATGAAACATATGATAGCATCATCACAAGTTAATACAGGTCGTCTCTTTGCAAAGCTGAGCATGGTAGTGTTACAACAGAATAGAAAACATTCATTTCCAAGACAGAAAAAAAAAAATTATGGTATAAACTTTAAGTGTTAGAATTAAGAATATGTAATAAAAAAATCTAACAGAAGCTGTTCACTATGAGCTCCGTGGATTTTAAAATGTTCCTAATGTAATGACCCACTTGTGACTCCATTTGTGTAGAAATCTGTTTAGAAATATACTGCACCACCAGTAGAGAGCACCACAGGACAACGACACTTTGTTTCATTTTCAATCATGCAGTGTGACCAAAAACTGTGTAGTTTAGGAGTTTAGGGAAGTAATGTATACATGTTGGTATTATATGGATGTCATCATAACTGTGGAATGGAAATTCACTGAAGCTTCAATGCTAAAATGGCTAGGGGAATATTCTGCAGGCTTGATGTCAATCTGAGAAGACTGCAGTGGACATACGAGAGTATGAGAGGCTGGCAATGTAGCTCAATTTTGACAAAATATCATTACAGATTTTTTCAATTGCTATTACACACTAAAATGACACATAAAACAAAATTATTGAAACTGACACTCAGAGAGCAAAACCTCAGCTTAAGTCTCCAAAACTGTAAACACATTTTCTGCTTTGCACCCAATTTGCAAGTCAGCATGGCACTTTTGCAACACACTAGACTAGGAGCTGACCCGAATGCTTCGAAGCTTCGACCGTTGCCATGGTATTCAACTTCCAAATCACTATTCGAATGCTTCGTTTTTTAAAATTTGTGTCTGTAATAATGATGTATAAAATCCCCAAAAAGCAACAAAGTAAGGAATAAACCCGCAACAATATTCATTACTCATATTCAACATTAATAATTATTAGTTATTCTCAGACGGATATCGCTGTTTGTTGTGTGTAGAGTTGTGTGTGTACAGTAGTAGTAGTAGTAGTAGCTTCGAAGTCCAAAAAATGGTATACGGGACAGCCCTACACTGCACACGGTTCTCTACATAAGACACAGGAATCAGAAAGAAAGTCACTTGTTTTTCCATTTCAAAACACTACCATTCAAAATGACTCACCCATGGACCGATTTGCCAATACACGCACCACCTGCCCAAACACCGTAATGCTTGATTGTCAACCAACAATGGAAGTCAACATAGCAGAGAGAGGCCAGTTTTCAAAACGTGCATTAGCATTTGAAAAATAACTGTAATTCATGTTTGAACAACAGACTTTCTTTTTGGCAATTTTTCAAATGCAGTTAGGCATGTGTGGGACTGTGAGGTTGGACATGGAAGAGGTTGGTATAATAACATAACATGATTTGATTTGAACCTGTGTGTACACGGGCCTTATGCCCGGAGAGTAACATTGACTATCACTAATGTTTGGCTGTGTTTATGTACTATATTTTATTTAAAATGCATCATCTTCTGATTTTCAGTGCAAAATGCAACCTTTGGAAACGCATGTATGCATGGACAGATTTTTACAATGTGGAGAAAAATACATATTTTCATCAGTGCTCAGGACAACACACTCTTGTGTGTTGCGTTTGGTTAATACATTCATGTACTTTACTCTGACAATATATCTGAAAAAATGAAAACCAGATTATATCATTAGAAAAGTAGAAATGTTAAAAGCGTTTAAGATTAATCAGAGCAGTGTGTAACTGGTTCAGACAGAATCAGATCGTATGAACCATGTGTGAACGCCATACGGTGACAAAATTGGGTTTTCATAAATTATTGTACAGTTTTGAATTAAGTGTTTCATTTTGCAAAAGATCTGAGGTGTTCTGCTACTTGTGTATGTGGTTGTATGAAATGTGTTTAATGTTTTGAGAAAATGAGCCTGGATTTAAAAATTGTGCTTAAGCAATCGTCAAAGAAAAAGCTGTACACTACATCGTCCCTAGAGAGCAGCAGAGATTCAGACTTTAAGAGTATTTGAGATATTTTGTTCACATAGCCTTGTGGTGATCAAATCTCTGTAGTTACTAATACAGAATGGCCACATATAGCCTAACATGTAATATGTATGCATGTATAATATAACATAAGGAAAACAACAGGCAGAATACCCAGATGATGTCACACTGTAAATGCCAAAGTTCAGTTTACTCAGAGGATTTAGATACTTAAAGCAGAATGGAAAGCTTTTGTTCCACGTCTCCCTGACCTTTTGTTTAAAACCAACAGAAGCGGTAATCTGTCCGATCAGCTGAGGATGAGTGGGTTGTTGCCTCATCATTTGAGACAACACATTTAGTCACAGACTTTAAAGTTATAATACGTACGAATATACGATAAGCTGCTGCAGGGGTGAAGTTTTCCACTGTAGAACAAACACACTCATATCTTTCGATGTCATTTGTTTTCCACCTTTCTGGCTTCCTCCCAGAGTTGCCGCCGTCATGTCCGGACATGTCAGTTCGTGACACTGCAACAAAAAAAAAAGTGGAGCAATAATGGGCACGTCGTGGATTAGAGAGTCCTGCCCATCCTAATGCTTTTGTGAAATTCAGTCTTGAGTTTTAATGAGTTATTGATGCATCATTATGCTTCAGTTCTCAGACACACACAGCTGGTAACTTAAACCACTGCTGCGCTTTTATCAGTCTTACATGTTGTGAGAGCAGATGAATAGATATCCATTTTTCTTCCACAGATTAATAATACACACACCCATCGAGATGTGTTCCTTTCATTCCTCTGATAAATGAGTTCTGCAGTAAATAGCACACAACAAAAAGTAATAAAGGCTTTGGGGATTCCTCGTAATGGGTGAGAGGTCTTTTCTGTCCTCAAGAGCCTTCTGAATGGACTCCAGCCTGGTCTTTTTTGTACATAATCACATAGACTTCCCCCTACAATCCTTTCAGCCCTGTTGCACTCACACACAGTGAAAGGCAGCGTTCTTCCCTCCAGTGAACTGCAGGGTGGACAAATGTACATAAAAGAGCTGAGAGCTGAGTGATGGGGGACTTATAGCTGTGGGGAGAGGTCTGTGAGGAGGTTCATGTCTTATGGCTCTGATACCTGCTCAGGTTTATGATTTATTGACGTGTTGAGAGTTACACTAGTATCCTGTTACCAGTGATGCAAACTGAACTGGTGTTTTCCAGACATTTGTGTGTAGAGGGGGCAGCTGGCCTTAGAGCTCAAACCTGCATCTCTTCAGCTCTCACAACGTCAATGAAACACACACTCATGTGGTTTATCGTTTATGGCTCCTTGTTGCACCATGTTTAAAATTTGAAACGCTAAATTATATGGCAAATGGTAGATGGACTTGCATTTACTGTATAGAGCACCTCTCTAGTCTTCCGACCACTCAAAGCGCTTTATACTTCATGTCAACATTCACCCATTCACAAACACACATTCACACACTGATGGTATAGGCTGCCATACAAGGTGCCCGTTAGGATCTAATCTAAATACTCATTCACATACCGATGGCACAGCCTTCGAGAGCAATTTGGGGATCAGTATCTTGCCCAAGGACACTTCGACATGCAGACTGGAGGAGCCAGGGATCGACCCACTGCTCTACCTGTGAGCCACAGCCACAACATTGCATGTCACGGATGTCATTTAAAGGACCAGTGTAGAACATTTTGGGAGATCTAATAGCAAAAATGGAATATAATATTCATAACTATGTTTTCATTTGTGTTTAATCACCTGAAACTGAGAATCGTTGTGTTTTCGTTAGCTTAGAGTGA
Source organism: Sebastes umbrosus (assembly GCF_015220745.1). Lineage (NCBI taxonomy): Eukaryota > Metazoa > Chordata > Actinopteri > Perciformes > Sebastidae > Sebastes > Sebastes umbrosus. The sequence goes on along the minus strand of NC_051269.1, from coordinate 27,240,485 downwards.
GCCCTTCATTTCAACATAGTGAGCGGGTCCTCTTTACAGAGTCCGCCATGTTTCTACAGGAGCCCAGAACGGACAAACCAAACACTGGCTTTAGGGAGAACCTTTCACGTTTTTACGTGATCTGAAGGCCACCGTAGCTCTCCGACACGCTTGTGAAACTGCAGTAACTTGAGCCTCAGAGTGCTAAACCGTGGTACCGTCAACACTGATTTCCAACCATTTTTTGACACCCAAAGCCGTATCACATGAGCTCAAGCACACTGTTATCGACATCACCTGTCATGTGACAAATATGTTCATTTGAATAGATTTTAAACTGGATATTATTTAACACTTTCAATTAAGCCTATCCAAATTGATAAATTAGATATTGATATAAAAAAATTCATATCAATATCCAGTTTGCGTGATTAAAACTACCACTTGGACGTTTCAACAATTATTATTATTACTTTTCGCTACCCATTTCGACCCTTTTCTGCTCACTTGCAACTAGTTTTCATGCACTCTCAATCACAGTGTGTGTTGTCAGCAAGGTGTTATGACTGACTCAGGTTTGTGGGAGGTGTGTCCTGTACAACCAGCCTGTTATTGTGACAGTAAATACACTAAAGGTCGGCCTCACACCAACTTGTAATCCTGTGTATTATTATTTTTTTCAACCCCTGGTTGGAAATCACAAATTTAAAACATCTAAATATCTCATGCAATGTCTGATTGGCTTTTAATGATCTCATGATATAATGAGCTGTAATATAATATGTGCGTTTACAATGTTGCTGTAGAAATCTAAGTTTGTTACACAGAACCATCTGAGAAGCCGTCATTTGAAACTGTTTGGAAAAGGGCAGGCACTTTAAAAAAAATACTTGGCAGGTGATTGGATGAACCATCTGTCAATCAAGCTCTGGCCGAAGTCAGTCGGGAGAAGAGCGAAAACATCTTTTCCATCAAGAAAAACCTTCAGTGCCGTTCTTTTGCTCTTCTTTCAATGGAAAAATACTTTCCAGTTCTGATGTAACTGATGCTATTGCAGCTACTCTAACCCCTTATGAGCCATCATTGTTGTTAGGGTTTGCATCACACACACACAACTAAACCACACCTGTAGCTGCCAGTAGCTTCTTACAGGCTGCTGATTGGTCTGAGGTCTGGCTTGCCGGACACAAACGCATTACTTGAAGCCTGACAAGATAGATTTTCGTGTGATATGTGATGCCATAATCCAGCTGCCGTGCGAGGTAAGTAGAAATCAGGAGAGACACACATTTGCAGCTGTGTGTGAATGAAGTTTTAAGGCTGTACAACAGAATATGGAAGAATAGTACCTGCTGTTGCAGCTGGCCTTCATTCCCTCATCCTCATTAATTCCCATTAAAACTACTGCCTCTTACCTTTATTCTGATATTGTACAGTACAGATGAAGAGTCTATGTGTTTATTCCTGACTGCAGTGCACTGCCATGTGATGACAGAGGACTGGCAGCCTCTTTCTGTCAGGAGGCCATCCCTCTAGAGGCGGTCTGGCTCACCTATCTCTGTGTGTCTGATAGACTCATAAAAACCCTGGCTCTTGGCTGACCGCAACACACACCTATAAATCACTGTGTGTGCATTCCAGTGTGTGTTTGTGTCTCACCAGTTGTGTCAATATTTTTATGTGTTTAGCTTTATGATTTTGCCCTGCGGCTTTGTTGTTGAGAAATCAACAAATCGGTAAGCAAAGCCGGTAATCACACTGTCACAACCATAAACACGTCACGGTCCTGGAAGTGTGCATGCGCAGATCGCCCTCACCGCACACTTCCTCATACAAGGTGGAGAATTCCAGCGAGAGTCATTTAGTGCGTCACAGTTTCAGTGTGTGTGTCTGTGCTTGTCTGAGGGGAATTAACAGCTTCGGTCATCCCCATACCTTCCTCTCCCTCTCTCTGGTTTCTCTGTCATCTCTCGTGCCCCCTGCCTGTCCTCCCAGATGCTCAGGGGCTTTGTTTGTGCTGCTTGTGTGTTTTAGGCTTCTCTTACTGGGCAAACACATGCTCCATTTTCTTGAGTGAGGTTTTGTCACTTTTCAGAGCTCCTGGTTTGACCCTCAAACACACACACTACCACATGTCCAAACACACACCTCAAACAACGCACTGTTTGTCCGGACAAAAAGGGACTATAATCAATATTCTTATAGTAACAATAGTTTACGTGACTACTTGTATGTGAAAGAAGTTGCTTGTAGTGATGAAACCCACAGAGAACTATCACCTCTATGGAGCTTATAGCATCTTTCAGCTCATTGTTTAGCTGTGCAGCCCTTCAGTTTTGGTTCATCAGCGTTGTGTTTAGCCGCAGCAGGCAGGCAGCAGGTTTTCAGTGAAAAAGCTCTTAAAAACCCTCCGTACACTTCCTGCTCAGCACCAAACAGCAGACACACAAAGTCAGCAGCTAGCTGGTGAACATAGGACATGTTGTCCAAAAACTATTAAAGTCAGTGAGCCACACCACTACACTGGGGCACATGTTCCTTCACCAGAATGAACGTGCAGCACTGTAATTTTTTGGTCAATCCTATATACACCATCCTGTTGCTGTAAATACTCCCTAGCCACTAGCTTTTTGGTCTGTCGTCATTCCGATCTGCTGCAGCCAAAGACTGGAACGATCTGCAAAAACTCTAAAACTGGACAATTTTATCCCCAAGTCTGCTTTCAAATACTCTCTTAAGGGCATTGTGGCTGATACATGCAGCTGTTTCCTGACCAAATATTATTCCTTCAGCTTTGTCTGTCTATTGCATTGTTGCTATGCCTGTTTTGTCCTACTGCTTGTATATGCTACTCTGGATCTGTTATTTTATTTCCTGATGCTGTTTGTCTGCTACTGCCCAATGCTTATACACTAGTCTGCATTTTTTATGTAGTACTTGCTGTTAACTGTAAAGCTTGTTGTGATTGTCTTTACTACTTGCTACTCTTGTTCTGTTGTTGTACTTATGTAAAGTGGCACACCTTGCTGTATCGAGCCCTCCAGGCAGAGGTCTGCCCATTAGAGATAATGACAAAGCCAGAGAGAGAGAGACAGACATTTTGTAAACTTTGAGTCTGTATATAGAAGCCTGATGTCAAACTTTCCTGATGTGTGTAGCGGCTGCCTGGCCTGTTACTGACATCGGTGGGCCCTCTTGGCGTGTTGTCTTTTTGTCGGGGTCCTGGGCCTGGCACCCATCACACGCAGGAAACAGGCCCTGGCCCTGAGCTCCACATTAAACACACAGGAAATACACACAGGAAACCGGGTCTCAACCCCCTCGTGCACGCACGGCTCGCACACTCCTCCGTTCCTGCACTCCTCTCCTCCAGATCCCAGAGGAGGGCTGGCCGCCAAAGCCCCGTTGCACACTCAGCTGACAACCTGTCTAATTTCTTTGCAGTGTGTACAGTCTCCCGTTCACCCTCCAACCCCCTCACCCTCCACATCCCCTACATCCCCCGCTCCAGACTCAGACCCGCCGAGCCCCGGAGCAGGATCTGGTTTTTAGAAGGCAGGAGTCAGAGTTCAGCCCCTCTTTCTGTAAAATGCTTCATGAATTCACTATCATACAAAACCACACAAGCTAATGCACTACCAATGACTTTGCAGTCTATTTAGAGTATTCAAATCTCTACAAAGTCTCCACAACTTGATATTGATCTCCCCTCTGTTATCTCTTTATGCCAGGAACTTTCTTTCTCCTAGATTTTCCACAGCTTCTAGGAACATCATACTCATATTTCCACTGTAAGATACACGTTAGAAGAGGACTCATAATGCTGTGAAACTGGGCCTAACGTGCAACCACAAAGTTGACCTTATATGTGTGTTAGATTGTGCATGATGATAAATTCAGTCTGTGGGCTCTGCTGCTATAAGTCCCATTGCCCTGTGGTGCTTAATACACACAACTCTCCGTCAGGGTTAATAGAAAGAACCACGAAAAAGTCAGTCATACAAATACCCTGACAATGAGTCTTTCTTTCCTGTCTCTCCTCCTCCTCCTCCTCCTCCTCCTCAAAGCTCAAGCCATCATTGAGTCCTTAGAGACTAGATAATGAAGACCCTATCTGTTTACTGTTGATTAATCAATGTCATGTTTAGCTCTGCTGCTTCCAAGTATCTGCTTCACTCCGGTGCCAAAAGCCCAAGGCTCTTATAATGACTCTTCATCAAACCGGGATAAAAGTATTGTCTTTTGTTTGCTTCTATAACCAATGTGGCCTGTTCACATTGTTTTTCTTGACTTATCATCTTTAGGAAAACAACACTATAAACACTGATATATTGTATTTTTTCTGCCATTCATTACTTGTCAGCAGGGGGGTCCAAACTCTCTGGATCAGTAAGTACTGTGAATATGAGAGCATTGTGTTTAACTTGTGAATATCTAGCTATAATAACCAATAATGATGTCCAAAAACTACATTGTTGACTATGAAGTGATGCTGGTTGTCCTGGCTGTGACCAGTGAGTGACCTCTGAGATGGAACAAAGTCACTGCATGCACATCAGAGCAGTCATCCTCCACTAAAGAGATTATTAGCCAGTGGTGGAAAATAACCAAATACATTTACTCAAGTACTGTATTGAGGTCCATATTTTGCTACTTTATACTTCTACTCCGCTGCATTTCAAAGGCAAATATTATACGTTTTACTTCCCATCATTTATCTGATAACTTTAATTACTAGCTAATTTACAGATTCTGATTAATAATAAAAAATATGATCAACAAATAAATCATTAGGTATTATTATAGGTTAAGGTAAGATGTTATTCTCAGGGAGAAATTCACAAGCTACCCAGCAGTATTAAGTGATTAAAATGAGCCCCACCTTTACCAAGTGATTTTGGTACTTTAAGTACTTTATATTTCAATGCTACAGTAATACTTTTGTAGACTATTTTGAGTATTTCTACACTGTGGTATTGGTAATTTTACTTAAAGTTACTATAAAGAGTTTTTAACTGGTCATGAAACGGTGAAACGATATGACCAACATAAGCAAACGAGACCATCAGCGAGAAGATTGGCTATTTCTATGTGGTTATTCTTAAAGGTACAGTGTGTAGCATTTGACAGCATCTAGTGGTGTGGTTGCAAACTGCAACCAACTGAGTACCCCTTCGCTCACTTCTCCCTTTCCAAGACTGTGGTAACGCCGTTCGCCTCGCTCAGAGGCCATCCTTACCATTATAACACTACGTTAGGAGCAACGGAAGTCAGACGGCAGCTGGCGGTACCACGGTTTTGCACTCTGTGGCCTTCAGGTAACTTAAAAACATGAAAGTCTCTCTCTAGAGTCAGTGTTTGGTTAGTCCGTTCTGGGCTACTGTAGAAACATGACGGAGCAACATGGCGGACTCTGTGAAGAGGACCTGATCCCTATGTAGATATGAAGGGCTCATTCAGAGCTCACAAAAACACGATTAGTAGGTTGAGGTGATTATACACTAAAGAAAACGTAGTTATTAATATTATATTCCATTTCTGCTAATAGATCCCCCAAAATGTTACACACTGTTCCTTTAAGTAAAAGATCTCGGTTGTTCCATTAATCTTATAGCTGACTATAGTGGTCACAGGGTCTCTCCAACTAATTGGGTAATTGATTTAATTGAAAACGGAGCATTATTTTCCCCTTAGCAGAGGAATGTAGTGATGTCAAAGGGCCTCTTCTTATCCAAAGACCAAAGCATTTGGTGATTGTTACAGTAATGCCGGGGATGTGACAAAACGCTCATTCCTCATTAAAAACACTCAACAAATTACTATTTGACTAAAGAAATCGTATCTGTCCAAGACCTTGCAACTAGTCATCAACTAATAAGAGAGAGCGCTCTAGTATAGATGTGAACCTCGCTGTCATCCTATTCATCAGCAGAGTCCTGCCCACCATCTGGTTCACATGTCCGAGTTTCCAAGATGGAGCCATCCATCATTGAGATTGAATTCTCCTGAATTGTTGCTCTCTCTTTCCTGTATTTTATGATCTCTGTCAGTATCTCTGTCTTGAACACTGTGGGTTTCTTTCACTGCTCGTTCTCTCTCATTCATACACACACACACACAGTCCAACAGGTTAAATGAGACCATTTAATGTATCACAGCTACTGGGGGGAAAAGTTCATTTCCTGGGGTTAACATACGAGCAATAATGCAAACCAGAGTAACAACACATTCCTCACACACTGCATTAACGTCTTTTATTTAAAAGGGCGGATCCATCTGTGTTCTGTTCCGTTTTGTTTTTCAAACACTCCGCCGTTAGCAAAAAGCAGTGACGTAGGTTTCCAAAGTAAGCTAATCAATAAGGTTATGAATAATGTGAACACTAGCACTATGTGAAATAACTGTGGGGTTGTATGTACACTTCCACGTTCTGCGAGGTAAAATTACTGTTTTGTGAATTGAGTCTGGTCTGGTCTTGAAGAACGTGGACGGGAGCAGCAGAAAAACGTATTTTAGCCACCTAAAAAAAATCACTATCAGTTTAATTGTACGCTATATTTAGAATATTCTCACCACTTTACCTTGCCATCAGACAGCCTTTTCCAATGGGGGACTGAAGCCGTTACATCACAGTCTTCAAGACCAGAACAAACTCCATTGACAAAAACAATCATTTTATCTCAAGGAACACAGGAGTTGCTGGTTTAACACTGCATCGATCGGTTAGTTTGTTTGTGTCATTGAGTGACTTTCGGATCTGTATTAACGTGACGTCCACACAGCAGTACATCGCTTAGCTTCTGTGCCGGTATTCCTGTCCGGTTCTCCAAACTGAGAGCTTGCCGACAGCCATCTAACTTACCGTACGTAACGTTAATACACCGACTAAAAGGCTGTATATATACTGTACATGTAGCAGCAGCACCATGCAGAAACCTACGTCAGTCACATGGGAAAAAGGTTTCAGAAGGGCTTGGGAAAATAACATTTTGACATAACACATACTTTGACCAATAGTTTAATGTTCAGATTTGAACACATAAGGAACACCACTGGGAAGCTACAGAATGATATAAAAACCTAAAAAAAGTCAAAAATAATGGACCCGCCCTTTAAATTTGACAATGTGTGGAAAGATGTGCCAAAGGTAAAATCTTGCATTATGCTTTTATGAACCGTATGAGAGAGGCAAAGCGAAGACCAGGCTACATCCTGTGTGTGACCAGAGATGCAGAAACACACAGGGAGAGCACACATGTCTCCGAGTGATAAAGTGTGATAGATAGGGGAACGAGACAGTGTCACGGTCATGTTTGATAAAGATATGAGCTTTTCTTTGATTCCTTTGAGCTTTTAATGGAAAGATGGATTAGGAGTTTCATCTAAAGGGAAGCCAGCGGGCCGTCCATATATCCTCGTGACACTTTGAGCGGTGACTTAATTGAAAACCGACTCCTGCAGTTTCAACCTATTCTGCCCCCCCATCAGCCCCCTGAGGTAGAGTGACCTCTCTCTCCAACCTCTGCTGACCTCGTGTCGGGACCAGAGGGCTTGATTGATACTCACCTGGTTTTCATTACTTATCGATCAAAACAATTCTCACATCAGCAGCCGACATGATATGCAAAGTTAGACTGAAATGTCTAATGTTAGGTGGGTTTTATTCCTCTAATTTCTAACATAAATAGGAAATTCTGCATACTTTATGTAACTTAATACACGTGACAGCCTGTTTATTTCTCTTCGTGTGTGTATAACTGTTGCAGTCCCTTGACCTTGTGTGGAGAATCAGATAAATGACAGGTTAGCTCCATGTAAAAGCTCATCATCTGTGCCTGTATTCTGTTACTCGGCGGCACTGACATTACCTGACATGTGTTCAGGGAGCAGGATCCAGATGGAGGCACAGCACATATGAATAAGAATGGTCACGAGGATCTCTATTACATACAACCACCACATGCACATCCATGCATCTCTGCACTACAAGCATCTAAGCTGGAAAACGTAGCTGGTGAGAGGTCCCAGTGGCCCTCATTTTTCCATTCAGGAAAGTGTTTCTGAAATGTGCAGCGTGTTTTATGGGAATAAGGGTGCATGCGATATATCAGCCGGATCTAAATGAGGCCCTACAGACTGATAGATCATGTCCAGAGGCACGCTCTCACCTGCTACTCTATGTAAAGTTATTCCACACAGCATCTCAGCACAAAGTGATTGCTCCCTCTCTCTCGAGGTCCAACCTGGCTGATGTCCATGAGCTTAATGATCCAAACAGTAAAGCAACAGCCCTCACAGGACCATTACACTCTAACAGCACTCTCAGTTTACACCCAAACAATGTGACCTGTCTTAAAATCACTCATCCCAAGTATATTCAACATAACCCTTACCCCCCTCATTATTTCTAAAGTCACCATCCTCACTAAAATGCCTCCCAACAGTACAATGTGAACGCCCCTCTGGAGACAGAACAAGACAACAAAGCAGAGAGAAATGCTGGTGGAGGGTTCAAGTGCACAGATCATGTCATATATGTAAACTTTTGTTATGGTTGTAACTAAAAGAGGACACCACAGTGAAACAGAGACGTGTGTTATGAATGTGCATACATCTGTAGATGGACCCGTGCCATTATTAAGCAAGACACACCATGTGTTCATGTTCACTGTCTGTATCTGATCCTGTGCCCAGACTCGCTGGGTCACTTAGTGCTCACAAAGTGTCAAAGACAATTTATCAGCTTGTGTTCTCTCATTAGTAACGTGAGATGAGGTAGCTGAGGTAGAATCATATATCTTTATCTATAGAGTGCTGCAGGAATGAGTCCTAAAACCCAGAAATGAGTTTTATTTTTGCACTTCTGATTCCCTCGTCTGGAAGTCAATGGGTTTTTAGTAGGGCTGTCAAAGTTAACGCGATAATAACGCAAAGGAGGCTAAATAACGCTCCAAACTTGCGCTACATTTTGGCGAGGAAAACCTGGCATGGCCATTTTCAAAGGGGTCCCTTGACCTCTGACCTCAAGACATGTGAATGTAAATGGGTTCTATGGGTACCCACGAGTCTCCCCTTTACAGACATGCCCACTTTATGATAATCACATGCAGTTTGGGGCAAGTCATAGTCAAGTCAGCACACTGACAGCTGTTGTTACCTGTTGGGCATTTGTCATTGTTTTGTGTTGTTAATTGATTTCCAATAATAAATATATACATTTACTTGCATAAAGCAGCATATTTGTCCACTTCCATGTTGATAAGAGTATTAAATACTTTACAAATCTCCCTTTAAGGTACATTTTGAACAGATACAAAATTTGCAATTAATCGCGATTAAATATTTTAAGCAATTGACAGCCCTAGTTTTTAGTTAGATGCCTGAAATAAGGTCTGTGGTTAACACAAGCTTAAGGGATTTTAACATTTTGTTCTCAACATAAAATACATCAATAAATACCACACTCGTGAACTTTGAAGATTTTACATGTCTTAAAAAAGGCAGTTGCTAACAAGTGGCTAAATGAGACTACAAAAGTTCATCACACCGAACACTAGTCTGCGCTTAGTGGTAGCGTCGTTGAGTCATGCGACCGTGGTGTAGTTCTATAGCCACGGTTAGCCCTTTACTTCTGGCGATTGCATTCACGCTTCAAAAATCATAGAAGCGGTGTTCATTTTTGTGAAGATTATTTTACCTACAAAACATGTAAGTATCATAAACGTTTGTTTGCCAGAGAGCTTATTTTCTGCAATAATCCAAAATCCAATGGAAAAATCCCATTGGCTTTTCATCGAGGGAACCAGTGCGATTCTAACTTCCTGGTTGTCCTACAAAAATACATCATCTCTGCACCACTCTATAATGATATTATCTTAACAGGTGAATTAGACTGTTTCTGAGAGATTATCTACATACTATTTAAAGCATCCCTCCACTAAAAAGTGTCTTTTGCTTGTCGTCACTTCACTTGGACGTTACTGTGCAGAATAACACAGAGTTTGACATTAGAAGCCTGTTTTCACATTCATGCTGCAGGGGAAAAGTTTATCTGTGCTCACCTTAAATCTGAGTTCAACGTGTGTGTGCGTGTGTGTGTGTGTGTGTGTACAAGCACGATTTTGTGACATTACAACTAGTCTGGAAGCCAGTCATGGTGTAAAATGCAACTTACATGTGTGCAACATGTGTGGCGTAGAAACTTGAAACCTCCATTGTACATATACTGAGACATCTTGTGTCCAGCAGTTACACACAAGGTATTTGCATTTTGATTTTTTTTTTCATGAGAGAGGATGTTATTTTAACAGGTTTTATGGGTAAACCATATCAGACATTATTATTCAAAACAGAGTATTTTATATATTTTTTAAAACATGTCTGGAGGGTTTCTTTAAGTCATTTATAAGAGTCTGCTTGGACATAGTTTCAATGACAGGCATGAGGGACAAATACAAGCGATCTGTGCTAACAGAGACAAAACACACTGAACTTATAATATGCGGCTGGATGGAGTCGGGTCACGTTGGCCCTCGGGGAGGCCTGACCTCGGGGTTAACTACTCAGCTAAGTGCTGTAAGTCATAAAGCTAAACGTGAGAGAAAAGGACCATTAATGAGGAGAGCTCATTGCGTTGCATTGTCTCATATCTGGAACAGGACGGGGCCTCAGTGGATCCAGCTGACATACAGCACAATGACTGCGACCACTGTCCAGCTGTGATGTGATCTATCTTGTAAGTCAGTTTAATCAGCTCAAATCAAGCAACTTTAAATTATACTCTACGATTCCTAGTCAAGACGGTTTAATATAGTCATAAAAGTTATCACTAAAATGTCCCAAATTGTTCATCAAATCATCTATTTGAATATTCTGAACAGCAGTCTTCTTTTTACTTGCAGTACCTTATGAGAGAGTCCTATTTTATCCGTAAAAACAGTCAAGTCATCTGACCTTGACTTCTGAAGGCAAATACTGGCCAGCAAAGCAGGTTTAAGTATCTGCACAAGTAAGCAGGTATTGGAGCTGCTGATTTAAACAGCAGGAAAAGCCTCTTTGAGTCCTGTCACATCCTCTGGGCTGAGCCAGGAGCCTTGAAGCCTGTTGTGGTATGTGGTGGGTGCGATGACGGCGTGTCCCCCGGGAAATATTGTGTTACACTGCTGGTTTTCAGATCAGAAATGAGATTCAGGATACTCTGGTGCGAGGATTTTTAGATCAGTGGACAAGGCAGTGGTTTTAAGAGGTGTATTGATGTCACATTTGGATGATAATCCTCGTCATCATGTGCTGAAACAGAGAAGTCAAAACTCTGAACTCCTCCATACATTTCCTCCCTTTAAGTGGGCCTGTTATTGTAGTTAAGATTTTTTTTGTGATCATTTTTTATTCGTTTTGACCTAACACATGATAGCACACAGTGAGACATGTGGATACATAAACCACCTGGGCAGTAGGCTATAGAGAAAGGAGGAGAAGAAAAACAACCAATGCATTTCCAATTACATAATACAAGTGTAGGCCCAAATAATTTGGATATAGAAAAATAATCATACAAATAATACTAGAGACCATCTTGGGATGTAAACTGGGGAGACCAATGGCCCCTTCCCCACTTCCCACCCCCCTACTTCCGGTGCCCTTGTTCGGACTACATCCATCTTCAAACTCTGCCTTTATTTTGATCTCAACTACACACCTATAAAGTTTCATGACTGCATCTTGGATCGCGTTGACAAAATCTGTCCACAGACAATAATAAATATAAACACCTGGTAAAGTACTTGAAACCACCTCTGTGTTAGTTCCCGCTACAGTAGGTGTCTCCAGAACCACATTTTGCCATGACGACACACACACACAGACTGACAAGGTGGAAACAATACCAGCGTCGCTGCCGTGCCATGGTAATAATAATCAACTTTATTTGGCCACCAGAGATCGTGGCTTTAGGCGTATTCGTGAGTCATCAGTGCCTTTGAACATTATATCATTGACAGGTTAGAGGAAGTATCAAGAAAGTGGAAAGGGGAAGAAAGAATCCAACACAACCAATGGAAACAAAAAGCTTTAGTGCACTTCAGAAGTGCCCGTTCTGTCTATCTGTTGGTTCCACATTTGTAGTTAATATGAGGGCGAATCAGAAAAATACACAAAGGCATGAATTTAAAGGGACAGTGTTTAGGATTTGATGGCATCTAGCGGTGTGGTTGCAGATTGCAACCAACTGAGTACCCCTCAGCTCACTCCTCCCTTTCCAAGACTGCGGTAACGTGAGTCGCCGAGTGCAAAACCGGGGTAACGCCGTTCGCCTCGCTCAGAGGCCATCCTTACTGTAATAACACTACTTTAGGAGTAACGGAAGTCATATGGCGGCTGGCGGTACCAGGGAAGCGTGTCGGACAAATACGGTGGCCTTCAGGTAACGTAAAAGCGCTAAAGGCTCTCACTAGAACAACATGGCGGACTCTGTTAAGAGGACCCCCTGTGTAGATATGAAGGCTCATTCTAAGCTAACGAAAACACAACGATTCTTAGTTTAAGGTGATTATACACTATTGAAAACATAGTTATGAATATTATATTCCATCTCTGTTAATAGATCCCCTGAAATGTGACACACTGTTCCTTTAAGCATGCACTTTTGCTTAAAGTGATGTTTGAGAGGCTATCAAAGATTTGTCTTTTGCACTAGCGTCTGTATAGAGGGAGGAATGTTTTCATTTCTCTGTTATTTAATTCATTTAAAATAAATGTGATCAGAAATCCAAATATTACCATCTTTCACCAAGACATTTTTCCAGAACAGGACTTTTCCATTACCCATCTATTTCTGTGGGTTTGAGTGGTTCTCCAGGCTCCAGAGCGGAAAGGGAGAGAGAGGAGTGCAGTAGCTCCACGCTGATTCCTCACAGGCTTTGCTTTGTGTGGAAGGACGTTTCCTGCATTCACAGGAAACGCTCATATTGGAAACAGATTTTCTCCGACTGTTGATTTGAGCCAAAGCTCCGGCTGAAACCACTCTCAGCTGCTCCAGCCTAGACGTAGAAAAAAGGAGGAAGGGATTGAGGGAGGGGGCAGCTTTGAAACTCATCTCCCTCATCTTGCAGGGTGTGGGGTATTTCCTCCATTATTTTTTCTGTTTTTACGACCACATATTTTCTCTCTCTCTCTCTCTCTTTCTTCCACTCACCTCACCAAGCTGCTGCCTTTTCCTCCTCGTGCAGGGCTCATGTTTCACTGCTGAGTGCTGTTTGGTTTTTCAAATGTCAACACACGGGAGCCTGCCTGGGTGGAGGAGTTACCCCCAGCCTCAGCAGCACAGCGAGGGTCCATACGGAGCCCTGGTCCGATGGAACAGCCAGGGCCCAAACGTAAATACAGCATGCGACACACCATCCCAGCACGCTTTTAAACCCTCAGACAGAGGAAGTTCACATCTGAGCGTCGCAGTGCAGGCAGCCCGTCATCTAGTGGGTATATAAAACTGTCAGGAGAAACCAACTGACCCTGGACTCAACCCAAACAGTCTCTCTGCTCTATGCTGCATGTGGAGACCCACATGTTGGGATTACAGCACGTGCGGGTACATTCTTATATAACACTAAAATTATTACAATGTGTTGTTTGGATCCAAAACCATTATTCTCAATCGTTATTCGTTGTTTCTTGTATGCACTTGTTGTCTGGTTTTGCTGTTAAGACGAGACGTGATCAGGAACACCCTAATGTGAGAAAGATAGATCTGGTTGTGTCTATATCGATGCAGCAAATGACTCCTCAGTGACCACCATAGAACAGCTGCTGAGGTCTGTCCACAGGTATCACCCAGTAGCCATTCCTCATGGGTGCTGTAGCCGGGATTACCATGGTGATAACCCTGAGGTCAAGGGAAGTGTGCCAGGGGCGGGACCCCCCACACTGCAGGCAGGGACCCCAGGGGCCACACTGTTGCCTCTCAGGAGACTATTGTTTACCTCACGTCATTTTAAAGTGGCCAAATGGGCCGAGCAGAATATAAACTTAAACATCAAGTCTGCAATAATTTCTCCTGTCACAAGCTTTTTGGGGAGGAAAAAAAGTATTACAGTGCAGCTAAACACTGATGAAAAATATTTAAAAATCGTATGTGAATGCAGTAACTCAAGGTTTTACAATGTGGGAGGTTTCTTAATATTTCAGTTTGTTGTGATTATGTTTTAATGTTGGTGTAAGATTTGTGTAATATTTTGGCATCTGCATTTTCCATCTACTAGGATGAAACATTGAAATTCAATCTATATTTGTCTGCATCTACAGGTCATTCTTATTATTTGAATTGACTGTCTACTAAGCCCTACCCCTTCAGTTCATGTTGCTATGCCTGTGAAACTTTCCATTTCCTCTACAGAGGTAGACAAAAGCAGCCTGGTAGCACGAAAAGGGGTATCAATGACACAATAATGCACATGTACTTTACTTAGTTTATGTAGTTTATTTTAAGGCCAACCATGACGTATTTTCTAAACCCAAGTGGTTTTGTTGCCTCAACCTAACGGTGGACGTTACCATAGTTTTCAGTTCTCAAAATGATGTCACCAATTGGTTTGTAGACTGCCGTTTTGAAGCCACGAGTTCGGCATTTTGGCCATTGCATCTCGGTTTTCGCAGTTGCCATCTTGGTTATTTGCAACCAGAAGTGACACTAGAGGGTGGAGCTAAGTGCAACCAAACACTTAATAAGAAATTTTTAGGCGACCAAAATGTTATAATTAATTTTCATGAACTGAAAACACACTGTGAAAGGGTTAAAGTTGTAAGACGAAAATACGGACAACTCCTAGACTGGACAACACCGTGGTAGCGACCCGTCAATCACAAGGTAGCCACGCCCTAAAGCATCCCCTGCTTTATGGTCTATTTGACTCTAAATGGGACCATAATTTACTAAATGAACATCATGCTGTATTGAAGAAGACTTGAAACTAGAGATAAAGACCATAAACTCATGTTTACAATGTTTACTGAGGTAATAAATCAAGTGAGAAGTAGGCTCATTTTCTCATAGACTTCTATACAATCAGACTTTTGTTTGCAACCAGAGGAGTCGCCCCCTGCTGGCTATTAGAGAGAATGCAAGTTTAAGGCACTTCAGCATTGGCTTCACTTTTCAGACCCGGAGGTCCCCTCTGGTTTCCGGCAAAAGGTCAGCATCTTCAACAGCTCAGGGTCCATGTAGAAGACGTCAAATAAAGGCTAAAGGTTTATTTCACGATCCAGCACTGTTGTTTCATAGCAGTGCAGAGAGGGGTTTAGTGAAACGTCAGTTGGAGTTTGTAATGTTGCTGCTGTGGTCAATCCGTGAGGATTTCCCACCTTTTCCTCTCGGTGTTGTATTTCTCTATCACTAATCCTCATCTCAGTGAGGATCCTTTTCTTTCTGTCCGGCCCTCCTCTCTCCTGCTGTGTGCTGGTTTGGCCGACTTCATATCTTTTGTCCTGCCGTGCTGGTGGGCCAGGCTTCATCTTACCTTCCAGGTGTTCTCAATGAGCCATAGGTATCCTAGCAACCTGGTAGCGAGCTGTGTCTTGGGGAGCCGAGCCAGATGTGGGTGCACAGTACACCCGCCATCACCAACACATTCAAAACAACTCTCCCATTGGATCCTGTGTTTTTCCCACCATGCCATAACTGCTTTCATGCTTTAATTACAGCACAATCCTAACAATCAACCCCATGCAGCGATGCAAACACACATGCACAATAACCAACTGAGGAGTAAAGCGCAGGAGAGAGGGTGCATCTGCTGTCGGCTATGGAAAGGAAAGGCTTCTGACATGTAGCCAGGGAGCTCTAATCACGGGTTAGTGGGATAGAGGTTTACCTTCAATCATATTTTATTCACAGGAGTGCCACGCTGCCAAACAACATGTTGATTTTTGGCCAAGGCTTCAGGGTGTGTGCTGCAACCTTCTGCCTGGGAAAGAATGTGCTCTCTGTGTCATTTTGTGCCTCTGCTCTTGTCTATATTTGAACATGAGAATCTCCACTGTGGTAAACCAGATGCTTTGCTCTGGGTTCAGATTGGGAGGTTTTCCTTGGCGTGGCCTGCTGATTAAATACTGGGGGAGAGCAGGAGAGCAGCTGAGCAGATTGGATCTCTCACCACAAGAAGCCAGGATCCCCAAACTGCCCTTTGGTCACATCTATTATCTTACAGACTGCTGTACGCAAAGCAGTTTTTGTTTCACATTTCATGCTGAATTTGTTTTGTCGTCATACAGACTGAAAAAACAACATTGCACTTTCCCTTATCGAGTGCGATAGGGCAAACACGTGCATTTGTATAAGATAAGGAGGCCTCTGTAAATAACGTACAACTGTTTAAAATAGCAATGCAAATGTAAGCAAAACATTTCAGTGACTTTAAGCAAAAGCAACTGAGCTACAGGAGCAGATGTTTATACTGCACTTCCTATTTTCATTACGCATATTTTCTATCATGTATTCTCATCTTGCTATCACCCGTATCTTGTCGTGGCATGTCATCCCTGTCGAACCTTAAAGTGCATCTGGTTGTGATTTTGTGGGCCTGGTTGCAGAGAGAGTGGCCTGGTCGCCCCCACTGCATTCAAAAGCTTTTCACACCTGGGTGTCAGGGGATGGGCAGCTGCTGCACAGCCCAGTGCACCACTGCTATTAACAGCTACACTATAATGAACTGCTCACCAGCGGGATTTAGATCAGCACTGGACCTGAAAGGTCTATATCTACTATATTTTATATCGTATCAGAAGCTAACATTGTAAATGAATAGACATTTTGGGAAATATTGGCTTCATTACTAAGAGTTGCATGAGAAGATCAATACCACTCTTCTGTCTAAACAATAAACATGAATCTAAAGTCAGCAGCTGGTTAGCTTAGCTTATGGTAAATGGACTTGCATTTATAAAGCGCCTTTTCTAGTCTTCTCTTGTTCTCACTTAACCTCAGTAAGCAAGCAAATAAACATATTTCAAAAAATGTTGAACTATTCCTTTAAAGGATGTTTTCAGAATGACTTGATTGGTTGTTTTCTTGCTCTAAACAGGTGTGATTTCTACGGTGTTTGATATGAAAGGATGTGCGCTGCATGTTGATGAATAAAGGGAATGAGGTGGAACACAAGCATGTAGCAGCATGAGCTGGTATTGGATGTTTAATGTCTTCGTGGCCACATTTCAAGCCATATTTGTATGCTGTTAACATTGAGACATGGAAATTACCTTTATAGGCTGCGAGGCAAAACTAATAGGTAGCTTTCTCGAGGCAGTTTAAGGTCATCTCTTTGTAGTGCTTGGCCACGTCTGACCTCTAAAAGCTCACAGCAGATGTCTACCACACTAGAAATATGCATAACATAGATAAACAGAGCTACAGAAACAACACAGTGATATAGTTGTGAATAAATCTTCACAGGGGTAGCACAATATTGATTTAATCGATGCCAGTACATTCTCTTGATCTGGATTATCCACTAATAAACACATACGAGAGCAAAGAAGCAAAGAGCCAAGCCTTCCTTTATAGTTTGCAGTCTGGTGCCAATTATCCTGATTGGCCGGGTCCTGCTGTGTGAAGGTGATTACATCCCAGCACCAAAGCCACACACCATCAGGTGTGGGACCACAAGACAAACCTGAAATAGGAGACGGGTAGTGAGGGAGGGGGGGTACAGGGTTTGGCATTGGCGAAGTCCAGCTGTGATTCACTCAACAAAATTAGAGTTTAGTGTTCTTCACAGCCAGGCTAATTGAAATCGAATTCCTTCACAAAATGGTTCAGCGTTTTCAAAAGTGGAGCACTCTCATTTCCAACAAACTAGGTTTTTTACAAGGAGGTCTGCAGTAAAAACAAATATGTGGGATGTGTTACTCCGTAGGAAGGGCAGCCCATTCATCTTGAAGAATAGCAGAGGACACGCAGTAGATTAAGGCCAGATTTAATTTTGGGCCTGCACAAACATACAAGTGTTTCCAGAGGCAGCAGATTTAACCACTCAGTAATATCTGGGAACAGGAAGAATTTCCTCCTGCAGCCCAAGGCCACATCTAACTATAACGCAAGGAATCGCTGTCTGTCCCTCTCTCTCTGTGTGTTATTCGTATATCTCGAGAACCGCTACTTCACACTTGGAGGGTGTATTGCTGGGGACTCAAAGGAAAACAATGTTGAATGTGGTGCAAAACTTAAATTTACATTTACATTCTCAGAAATAAAATGTCCCTGGATTTTGTGGGTCCAGATGAATCTATTCATATAAACCATGCCCATTCGAGTTTAGACAGTTTTTCCGTCATTTACAATTTTGCCCAAATCAGATTTTTTGCTACTCATCCTACAAATGTTGAGCAATCGTCACCAAATTTGGTACAGAACATCTCTGGACCAAGCCGGAAAAAGTAACTTTTTCGGATTTTATCCATGTTTCATACAGTTTTGCTATATTGGCTCAATTCGGTGGGCAGGGCTTATATGAGAAAAAAATGTAATGTCTCCTGAACACTTTGTGCTATTCACCTTATTCTTTGCCTGAACTAGGGTGGAGTTATGTTGTGTTCTCACTTCCGTTTCCATGTTAAAACATCCATGGTTATCAGCCTTTACTTGCCAAAAAGCTGTTTTTAAGCCTTAAAAAAGCTGTTATTAAGTTTCAATGTTTTTATGGGCGAGAAAGTAATAATTTAGATTTCCAATATATGATCAGTTTAGCCAAATTTGGCAACAAAAAGTTAGTTAGCTAGCTGGCTAGCCATAGCTATTTAACTATCTAGCTACTATTGGCTAGCAATTTGGCAAGACCGGAAGTTTGAAAAATGGACAGGGCAGCATAAGGTGAATTGCGACCACATTTGGTGGACATGTGTAGATATGATGTGTGAGTGACCACGACAAATGTGGTGCCATTTGGCCAATAGGTGGCGCTGTAGCAGCATCATCTAACTATAAAGGAAGTATTCTCTCTCTGTCTGTCTGTGTATGTACGTATTTATGTATGACTGCACTTCGAATATCTCAAGATCCGTTTATCCAATCAACTTCACACTTGGTGGGTACAATCAGCCATACCGCAGTTCTCAACAACGCTGCAAGCAGAACTTCGACGGGCCAATTAAGCAGCATTTAGTAAAAATGCTGATTAATTTAAAGCTGCTATACACAACAGTTTTAGAAAAGGTACTTTTCAAATTATATAGAAAGTATCTGCTTCAAAACTCCCAAGACATGCTCATGGAGCTCAGGTACACGCCGTCATAAACAGCATGATAAGCCACAGCTGTCACTTTCATCCAAATATGGTGTTGGATACATAAAGTGAAACCTTTCCTCTCCATATCCGCCCCACTTGCTATTGTTTAGACAAGTTGCTGTAAACGTCTGGCCATAGGGAGGACTAGCAGAAGTTAACCAAGGCGTTTAAACTCTTCAGCCCTCTCCTTATATAGACTTAGATCACCGGTTTGTTTGGCTGCAGCATCTCATTTCCTCCAGAGCAGCGGACCTCTGAAAGGGCAGCTCTCAGGGTCCTGGAGGTCACTGGCTGCAGGCGCCTTTTAGCTCTAGTGGACCCTTTTTGTCTTTATGAGAGCCCCTCTGTTCTTCTTCTCTTGATATTGCCACACTTCCTTCTCCTATTATTAGCAGCTAAAGTCCCAGTTGTCTGGAGAAGCCAGTGTTGTAAAACGCCAGGAGACACTGAGGACCAGTCTGTCACCACTGACCCTATTGATCTTCTCCAACTACTGTGACATCTGCTCAGCACTAATTGAGAGAAGTTTCATGTGTACAACTGTCAGCCGCTATTGTACCAGACTGTTGTAAAACTAATTCTCTCAATGGCGTTAACAAGTCTGTGTTGTTTACTGACAGGCACCAGGCAGGTACTGAAGAAGAAATCAAGATAAAAGTCCAAATAAGTGTTTGTGTTATTCTTTTCTATATGGAAATTCAAAGATTCATATGCTGTCTGGACCATATCTTTTCTTAGGAATGACTAAAATCATCTTCTAGAAGTTTTTTATTCCAACATTTAAATTAATTAAAAGGAATATTTGGACATTTTGAGAATGGTGCTCATTTGCTTTCTTGCTGACACTGAGAAGATGGTACTGTAGGGGTGGTAATGACCAGAGGCCCCACGATATGATGTTACCACGATACTTAAGTCCCGATACGATCTTATTGCAATTTTAAACATTTTGCGAAATACTGAGTATTGTGATAAGATATATTGCGATTTATTACCTTTTTTCAACTGCAAATTACGCAATTTGTCAACATCTGTTTTATCTAATAAGATACCATTCTCACTCTGTTCATCTCAGAGTTTTCATTCACATATCTTGAGGTCAGAGGTCAAGGGACCCCTTTGTAAATGGCCATGCCAGTTTTTCCTCGCCAAAATTTAGCGAAACCTTGGAGCGTTATTTAGCGTTCTTCCTGAAAAGCTAACATGACATGGTTGGTACCAATGGATTCTTTAGGTTTTCTAGTTTCATAAAACATCTGTATAAAACCCGTGAGCCGGCAGATTCTTTAGAGGTTAATAGTTTCTATAATAAAAGATCGATACTTGACATCCGTGTATCGATACAATATTGCCACGCAAAATATTGCAACAGTATGCTGTATAGATTTTTCCCCCCATCCCGAGAAGATGGATACCACTCTCAAATTTGTCTATTAAATATGAAGCTTGAGCCAGCAGCCACTTTAGCCTAACTTAGCATAAAGACTGGGGGGAACAGTTTTTTCATTCAAATGCAAAGAAAACATTTGTTATGACAGATTTGTTGGATCAACCGAATCAAGAAGCGACTGAGAATCCATATTCTAACTTTACACTAAAAATGTCCATTTGAATTCATTAGATCACTATGACAGGTTATATGTCGTCTGCACTGTATAGCACATGGGCGTCAGATATCCCAGCCCAGCGAGCAGACTGAAGGGCACACATCAGTTCAGGGTTCAGGGGTCAAGAGGAGCCACACTTCCTGTAGCCTGCGCCGTCGAACCCCTGCTGACTGCTTTACTGGCTCTCTCATTGTTCAGATTTATCATCCCTGCCATTGATGTGGCCTCTCGCAGAGACCATTAAAGACCAAAGAGCATCACCCTAAACCAGATGTTTCACCTGACAAAGTCCTCCGTGCAGTCTGTCACTGAAACATACAAAGTGCATGAAAGACTGATGGGCTCGTGAATAAGGTTTAGATGTCACCGGCCAACATAAAGCACTCAAATGAAAGGATGTGTCCGGGTATAAGACATTCCTGCTATGGTTTTAATTTGAACAACCACATGCCTCATTAGAAGAATTATATATACAGTATATTATAAACTGATAGATGAGGTGGGGAACAAAGTTAAGACATAGATGCTTTTGTTTATTAAAATAAATAAGTTCAGGTCACATTACCATAATTACGTCAACGACTTTTATATAACAGGATGTTAAAAAAATCCTGTTATGGCTTTATTAAGTTGTATTATTGAGTTTTATCATGTTGTAAAAGTACTGTAATGGGAAATGGAAGATAACTTCATCCCCTGTTATCTGGACATAATTGTAAATGTGGAATGAGTCAACAAGATTGTCACATTATAGTGACATCATGGCACAATTGGTAATACTGAATGTACTGAACTAATGCGAGTGGAAAAAAACAGCATCCAAGATCTTAAAGGAATACCTCACCCCCAAAATTACCATTTGTATCAATTATTCATCCCATGCAGCAACAACACTACTTCCTTAGGTTTTGTCAACAAAACTACTGGGTTAGGTTTAGTAAAAAACACATCATGGTTTGACTTAAAATGACTACATTTCACACGGGACATGAACAGCGGTCTCATGGGGTCAAGTCCTGTGTTAGTTTGACCTATGCACCAATGATTCCCACCCGACCGTGGAGGACTTTCTCGCTTATTATACTCGTTATTATACCACATAACTTCCATTAACGGTTGCTCGATATACTACGTCACCTGCTCTGCGTGACGCTCGTTGTGCTACGTCACTTGCTGCGGCCGTCCGCGTACTTATAAACATATTTATGATACGTCACAGACTAACGTAATCCACGACAAAATACGTTTCCTTCCAAACGTAACTGATAATGCATTTTAGTTGTATGGGAACAGAATTTTTAGGAGACATGGCAGCCCCGTGTTATCATTGTTATTTTTTGAGACCTAAAAAGATCATGAACTGGGAAGGTAATGTCCCCACTCCACCACCAACAGTCTAAAGACAAGTATAGCATCCAACATGCATTTCACCCATAATTTAGCTGTCAGAATCCAGTATGCATGGCTATTTTGAAGTTATTTTTGTGGATATGTGATGTTCTGTGGGGCAGCGCTGTGTCTGTTGTGGGTGAGAGAGAAAGAGAAAGCCCCTTAAGAGAAAGATAAAGATAGAGCGATGCACAGAGACTGTGAGAAAGCCGCTGTGTGTAGAGTCTAGTGGTCTGATGATGTGACATGAAAGCTCTCTTGTCATTCTGGAGTCAGGGCTGTAGGATCAGCACCCCGCTGCTGCCTGCTGGGCTACAGAGGCGGGATGAGTCGGAGTGCGGGGGGGGCTAATGTGATGACATCAACCCTATTAACAGAGTGCATGTGGAGAAAAGCAGCTGTACACAAAGAGGCGCAGTGTTCACCTCTTTGGTCTGATAGTGTTCCAGATGCCAGCATGATAATGACATTAGCATCTAATCAAAGGCAGCAGTTCAGACTGCTCCCGTTATAGATGATGTACATTTATACTTGTGATGCTAGTGTGGTTTCTCATTTGCCTGACGGAGGAAGCGGGGCTGAGCAGTAAACAAGCAGCAGCATCTCTGACGCTGCTTTTGGACCTACTCTGGAAGTGAAACCTCTCCAAGTGATAGATGTCAAACGAGGGAACATTTTGCTGACTTCATATTGACGACAATCCCCAAGTTGAAATCCTCATAATAGGATCATTCTCAATTAACACCTTTAGGTTTCACAGCTGTGGTCGGAGGCAGAGGGTGACTGACTAAGCATATACATTATGTGCTTCAGACAAAACAACACATCTTGTGCTATGACAAGTTAACAAGTAGGAAAAGAAAACAGTACATCACATTGCACATGTCAACAACAGGCCCTGCAGGTTGGAGGTGCATTTATTTTTCGTATTAGTCAGCAACATCGCTCTTAAAGGAATAGTTTGATATTTTGAGAAATGCTCTTATTGCCTTTCTTGTCAATAGTTAGATGATGAGAAGATTGTTTTCTAAATAAACTACAGCCAGCAGCCGGTTAGTTTGGCATAAATACTGGAAACGGGAATAGAATCCAGCACCTTATCGGTTATATCTTGTTAGTTTAATCCAACCTGGTCTCACGGGAAGGTGTATAAATAGCACAACATTACACACACAATTCTTTCTACATCTACAATTTATTCTACATCACTAGCTCTGATCGTAGCATATTTACGTGGAGCGTTTACATTGCAGTCAGAACAGACTACTGGCGTACAAAAAGTCAAGTCAAAAGCAAGACAGGTGTTCTTATTGCAAAGCCGGGTTGTGTTTTATGCTGTATTATTTGTTGTTTCCCAGTTTCCAGAAAGCCCCCAAGAAGAGCGCCAACTTTGAAGCAAACTTTCGTAGTGGCCAAACGGCGGTACTACAACGTCCGTGTCCGTCACGTGATGCCATTGGGCCCAAAAATACTTTTTCCCATAGACTTATATTGGGAAAGAGACGTCTTTAACTTGGTGGATCATTTTTTTTTTAGGTAAGTCAACTTCCCAGTCCAAACACTTGAATAGCCCTTATTTAAATCATTAGGTCCTAAAAGTTGTAAAATGCACTAATAGCCAAATCCAGAGTTATTTCCCTTCCCCCGTTAATGTGAATGGGTGCCAGTCCGAGGGCTGGGAGGCGGAGTTAAAGGAAATGCTACTGCGCCTGCTCTATGGGCCCAGTGGTTGCGGAAGATCGCCGGATGATCCGGGTACATCATCACTCGGCAGTCGAGCCATTTTGGCTTCATGCACCACTGAGCAACTCTCATAGGAATGAACGGGAGCCCGCCTACAACGCTGTAGCCAGTCCTCTTTATACATCCATGGTTTCCAATCTTTATGCTAAGCTAACCAGATACTAGCTGTAGATTCATATTTACCATACAGACGAGAGTGTGGTATCAACCTTTTATCTAAGTCTCTGCAAGAAAGTGAAGAGCGTATTTCAATAAATGTTTTAACTATTCCTTTAAAGAAAGAATGGGGTCATTGCCAAATTGCAGCAGTCGCTATGCATCCCAACCAACAGTTTTTTACAGTTTGATTGAAAGATTGAAAAGCTAAATCTCATCTGGATCGGCGAGTAAAACCCATTTCTGGCTTAATTCAGCTGAACTTGCAGTAAAAACATCAAACGCAGCACGCTTGTGTCAGAAGGAAATTGGATGTTAATTGCAGCTGAGCCAGTGTATTTGATCTGAACTGATTAACGTGCATTACTCAGCCTCGTAGAGCGACACATCGCTGAAAACCAGCCAAGACTTCGCTGTGTAAACACGAGCATTATCTGGGGTTTATTTGCTCTAGTTTGGCTGATGTATGGGTTTGTATTCAAAAACAGAAGGTGAAAGGCAGCGCAGATAACAGAAATGGAAGAGAAATCAACTCCTGATTAGATCATAGATTGTTTATGTGATGAATAGTGCTGATAGGATGATGCAGGGGTGAGTGAGGACTGTTATTTGAGCTGATGTAGTGCTGAGGAGACCCCAGTGGGAGACTCCACTTTCATATTGTTCCAGCCGGGGATCTAGTTATGCAGCGTCTTAGAAGATGAAACGCTTTTTCATGCATATTTTATCATATCTCAGGTCTGAGTCAGAGTTTTAGTCAAAGACTTTCACTTTCTTCAAAGGTCAGGCTCTGTGTTTGGGGGAGGGTGGATGGTTGTGTGGTGGGTGGAGACGAGTCACAAGGGGACACAGAGGTGACGGAGCTCAACTGGCGAGTAATTAGCAACACAGTGGTCAGTCTGTGTTTTCAGATGTAAAAGCTGCTGTACTGTTCGGCCCTGCAGCTACACAGACACCACGGTGCCACGGGTCACTGCCGCCGCTGCAACGGTCATAAACCAGTCGACATCACGAGATTATTGCTCGAGTGTGTGCGTGTATGTGTGTGCGCTCAATCATTCAAATTTTGGCCTAATGATGTTTGTTCTGATGCTTCTGGTTTCTTTTCTGTGTTCATTTTTTATTTATATTTTTACAAACGATTATTTTTATTATTGAGTAATCTGATAATTAATTTCTTGATAAATCGATAATCGTTTTGTCTATAAAATGTAATGAAAATAGTAAAAAGAAAGTGAAAGTGACATTCAAAATGCAATCCAAAACAGTCCAAAGATATTCAGCTTAATGATTTATTTATTTATTATTAATCTGTTGATTATTTTCTCAATTAATCGATTAGTTGTTTGGTCTACAGTATAAAATGTGAGAAATGGCGACAAATGTTGATCAGTGTTTCCCAAAGCCCAAGTTGACGTCCTCAAATGTTTCGTATCGTCCACAACTCAACGATATTCAGATTACTGTCGTAGAGGAGTAAAGAAACCAGAAAATATTCACATTTAAGAAGCTGAAATCAGAGAAAGTTGACTGTTTTTTCTTAAAACAAATTACTCCTTAAACCGATTAATCGATTATCAAAACGTTGATCATTATAAGACCAAGAGAAGCAGCAAATCTTCACATTTAAGAGGCTTTAACAAACAGCGTTTAGCATTTGTGCTTGAAATATAAATAAAACAATTAATCAAAATAGCTACTGGTTAATTTTCTGTTAATTGGCTTTTTGATAAATCGATTAATCTTTCAGCTCCAAAGGATAAATGCATGACTTTTATTTATATGATATAGTCAAATAATCTTCCAAAAATCCAAAACAACATTTCAGTGGACTATTGGTTCGTTTTGGTGCTTGGGTGTAGAAGTGTAAAGCAGTTGAAATGCACAAAAATACCCAAATACGTTATGTTAAAAAAATATAAAAAATAATAAACAACAAATTATTTATTATTTTTCCACATTATTGCAATATACTGCTGAAATAAAGCAGATTTTAATAGTGACAATTAAAAAAGTCACAGTTTTGTGTTTAGAGTCCCACAACATTTTAATGGTAATCCATCAGATAGTTGTTGAGACGTTTCAGTCTGGACCAAAGTGGACTGACAGCGTTGTTCCTAAAGCCATGCCGCCAGCACAACTGGAAAAATCAGTTTTATCATT
Source organism: Sebastes umbrosus (assembly GCF_015220745.1). NCBI lineage: Eukaryota > Metazoa > Chordata > Actinopteri > Perciformes > Sebastidae > Sebastes > Sebastes umbrosus. The sequence continues at coordinate 27,214,177 of NC_051269.1, read as the reverse complement.
TAACTTTCGACTTCCAACAGCCGTGCACGAGTGAAGAAGTATTTTTCCCACGCTGCATCCTGCTTGCCGTTTCCCCGCGTTATGGAGCTGGTTCAGCCGGTCTAAAGTCTGATCGGAGTTCCCACAAGGCTCTGCCTCAGGCATTAATAGTGATCCATCCCGTTTCAGATCTTCTGTTATCCTGCCATTCACATCCTCGATACGGGACAGAGGGTGTGGCGGCGGGTAAAGGAGGTACAGCAGGTTATTTTTGGGTGAGAGAGGCCTCGAGGCCAACGAAGACCCAGAAAGACTTTCCAGGTAACACCTGCAGGAAGTTTTATTCCATCTAGTGACTGGATATTCCAACTAAACTGTTTAATGCTGAGCAATGAACTGCTCCAGTGGCAAATCTGTCTCATGACATTTTCAGGAAAACTGTATAAAACGCACGTTTCATCCTCATGATGCCGTGATCGTGTTGTGATCTGGGTCGTTTTATTTTAGTTTCCATCCTCTCCGTACATCACAAAACGTCTATGCGTTCCCAAGCATGACCACAATCATATATATGTGTTAATGTGTGTCTGTTTGTGAATGTCAAGAAGTCATGTGACAAGCTCAGTCTGCTGATCAGTTCTTCAATACTGTTGTCAGATGAGACCAATCAGAGGGTCCAACAACAACAGTCACCACATGACTGCGTGCTACTGTCTGTCTGTCTGCCCTCTTATACGACAGCGTGACTCTCATTAATGTAACTGGTTTAACGTAAATGATCAGCGGAAGAGTCCAGTTAGAAACCAAAACTACTGTGTATAAATGAGAGCAACCGTTTAGTTAGAGTGAAATGACTAATTTGTTTTTGTGACATGTCACCCAACCTGTCTCACTTTCTCGTTCTCCGTTGACTCAGCTAACTGATACAACCAAAGTCAAAGGCTGCATTAAGGCCTGACATTCTGGTTATTAAACTGGATAACTGCTTGTTGTTGACAAAAGCTCAAGGTTTCACTTTGACATATAATTATACTTATTAGAAATAGTCTGGAATTTCATTGTTCAAATGGTTTCACACACGCCTTGGTTATTCAAAACTGTATTAAGAGAATATTAGATGCAGAGCATATAAAAATAATATATAGAGCTGTAACGATTCATCGATTAATCCATTAGTTGTCAACTACTAAATGAATCAGCCACTATTTTGATAATCGATTAATCAGTTTGAGTAATTTTTTAAGAAAGAAAAGACAAAATTCTCTGATTCCAGCTTCTTAAAAGTGAATTTTTTCTGGTTTCAATGAAAATAATTGTTAGTTGCAGCCCTAATAATATATGACTATAAAAAAAACTATTTCTGAAAAGTTAATTCTGTTGACAGAGATTTAATCAACAACAATTTAGATTATTAATGAATCGTAATTTTTAAGCAAAGTTGCCAACCATCTGTTGGTTCCAGCTTCTAAAATGCAGTAATTTTGCTTCTTTTCTCTGTTTTATATCATTGTGAATTCATTATTCTTGGATTTTGGGCTGGTGGTTGGACAAAGCAGGGCCACTGAAAATGTCATCACTTCATCATTTTATCCTGTTAGACATTTGTGTGAAATTGTTATAATTAACACATGAATTCTTGAGTTATGGCCAAAAACGTGGTTTGTGAGGTCACAGTGAACTTTGACCTTTGACCACCAAATTCTAATCAGTTCCTCCTTGATTCCAACTGGACATTTGTGCCAAATTTGAAGAAATTCCCTTCAGGCATTCCTGAGAAATCGTGTTCACAGGAATGAAACAGACGGGCGCACAACGCGAAAACATAATGCCTCCAGCCACGGCTATGTCGCCGGTGCGAAGGCATAAAAATACTCAATAGATTAATCGATGAATGATCAATGAAGATAATCATTTTTTGCAGCCTTAAATCAAATCGAGCAGTGATACCACAGCAGTTCACTGCTATGATGTTTATTTTCTTGCTGGCAAACATCACAGATGTTGTTGATGCACTTTAATGTACAGTAGCCTACAGTTATCTTCACAGCAATCAATATTCAATTCAATCAACTTAAATGGACCAAAAACAATTGGACCAGGCCTACAGTATGTTGCATATGCAGTGTGTCAGCTGAGAGGGGTTGAATTATTAAACTCTAAGTTTAATATTTGACTCCATCAGTCGTAGTGAGGCGGTCACTCAGTCATGCGGTCTGCATTAAGACTGACAGCTTGGTTTAAATCAACAGTAGTCCAGGTGCAGCAGACGGCCATCTGGTGCCTGCAGTAGCCCACCTTCACTGGGCCGTGTGTTGACACAGGGGCCACGAGGAGGACGCGCCGCTCTGCCAGCCAAGAGCTTCTAAATACTGCTGCACTGGGAGATTTGGTAGCTGGTGTCTGTACTTTACGTTTACATTAGTTTTAAAACATCTCTGTCGGCTGCAAATGTACTCTAGAATAGTTTACACCCAACACTATGAAGTGTAAAGACCTTTGCACACCAAGTCCAGATTTTTTGGATGCGTTCTTTTAATCCATCATCCGATAAAAAAATTGTGACACTGAGTCTGATGCGTTTTATTATTCTATTTGTTGCGAAAATTCACAATACTAGACAAAAACTGAATTAATTACGTGGGCGCAATGGATAGCACTAGTCTCAAACAGAGCTAAAGAATGAATGACATCAGCAAGAAGCTATTGTTTAGCTGCTTAGAGCTCAATCACTACTGTCTAATCCAAGCTGTTGTCCAATCACCTGCCACAATCTATCTTTAAATCCCTTTTATTTCTTTTTCGTAAAGTGCTTTGTGCTCGGAGACAAAGTGAATGTTCATCATGTGATTTTGGATGATGACGTTTGCACGGATGGTGGCTCCGAGAGGTCAAACAATCGTCTTTTGGCTTTTGACGGATGCAAAAAAACACAGAAAATCTAACCTAAAAGTTCTGAAAACTTTAATGATGGACGTAAGTTTCGAAGCCGGTGTGTAAATGTAATTGACGCAACGTGAGGTCGTATTTATTTTTAAACGTGCAACAATGGTGTGCAAAGGCCTTAAGGGTCAGAGTGATAATTTCCGTATAACTCTGATGAGAGATGTCGAATGTATGTTTTCTTTTGCGCCAAAGAAAAAGTGGTTATATTAGGAGATTTTCATAGTTTGTGTGAAAAATGAAAGGTATTACACCAAATAGTTCACCGTTTCCTGCACTCTAACTCATCCAAATAATAATACTGACAGTGAATTTGGTTGAGGATGGAGGCATCAGGCCTCTCACATGATCATATAACTTCACCCTCTGACCCCGTCTTTACCCACATGACGAAATGTCCTCGTAGCCACGATCAACCCAGCTGATCCTCCATGACACAGGATTTGAACTTGAGTTACACAACATGGCTTTTTAAACTGTTGCTCTGTGTTAGATGCCAGGTCCTCGAAGAATGAAAGCACTTATTATAGGTTTGCCATACAGCAGCGGAGCAGTTTCAAAATCACTGACTTCATGCACATCTGTTTTTAATGGAGATTTCGACATTGAACCCATGCTGGTTGAACTGGTCTAAGATGACCAACAGTAGGGTTCATATCTGGAGTCACGCTGCAGTTTCTCTTTAGAAATAAATCTCTGAAAACGTAAACAAACAGTCCGTGGGGTATCATTATGAGTATAATTTGTGTGACTGCGTAGCCTCCATGGACATTTTCTCTCATTTTTCTCAACATTTCTATTTACACTCAGCCTGCTCTGGCACATATCAGGACAAGAGGTCACTAAACAAGTTCAGCCGTCATAACAAATTATCCATAGCCAGCCAGCCAGTGTGAGAGCAAGTCAGCCATGACCAACTGGTTCGATAGCGCCGGGAAGCAAAGTCTGCACAAACAAATCTTTACTAACAAATACCTACAGGGGTCTGCTCTGATGGGACAAACACAAATTGATTATCATTTTTATTGCAGTGAATTGAATGGACATCATACGACTGAGAAGATGAGATGGAGGGGGGTGTCGGCAGGAAGTGAAAATGTCAGAGACAAAAAGAGTTGGAGGAAGCGGGAGATAAAGATCTTTGAGACCACACAATGTTTCTGTCTGTCCCCTCAGTGCAGCCCATCTTAGCCTGAAGAAGGACGCTATTGTGCGGACGTCTAGCGAGGGTTTTCTATCTGGAGCTGCGGAGGGACAGTTGGTGGCAAGGCCACCCTGCGGAGCACCGCGGGAACTTATCAAGGTCACGCTTCTGACCTTGGCTTCCTGCTCACCAGAATCACCAATTGTGCGACTGAGCAGCTCGTCAGAATTCTGATTACTGCTGCTTTCCCACCACAGACCGTATATAAGGAGTGAACATAGTCACCGTGACATCATCCGTTGTTGTGGACTGCCGTTTTGAAGCCTCAAGTTCAGCATTTTGGCCGTCACCATCCTGATTTTTCCTTCATGAACTGAAAACACACTGTGAAAGGGTAAAAGTTGTAAGACAAAAACACGGACAACTCCCAGACCGGACAACACCGTGGTAGCGACCTGTCAATCACAAGGAAGTCACGCCCCAAAGCATCCCCTGTTTTATGGTCTATTTGACTCTAAATGGGACCATAATTTACTAAATGAACATCATGCTGTATTGAAGAAGACTTGAAACTAGAGATTGAGACCATAAACTCATGTTTACAATGTTTACTGAGGTAATAAATCAAGTGAGAAGTAGGCTCATTTTCTCATAGACTTCTATACAATCAGACTTCTTTTTGCAACCAGAGGAGTCGCCCCCTGCTGGCTGTTAGAAAGAATGCAAGCTTAAAGACCCAGACACACCAAACCAACATCAAAGAACTAGCGGCAACGAAGGCTGACCATTGCGTTGCCTCACATCACATCTTTGTCTTGGCCAAAAAATTGCATTCGGACACACCGCAAAGACAACAACAACCACATACGTTCTGCGCCTGCGTGAGGAAATAACTCTCCACACCAGCAGGTGGCGGTAGTCTGTATTTGTCATTCAAAAAGGGAAACCGGAAGACCGAGGACTGTGTATATACAAACTGTTGTTACGATACGTACATGAAAAAAAGCGGCGTTTGCTGACCATTTTCACACCACTCTCACGCGCCACTTAGCTTCATTCCAGATGGCCGTGTCGTTGTGAAAATATCCGTGTATTGGAATGATCAGATGAGATGAAGATGAAAAATGAGAAGAGCCTTCTGTGTGTGCCGTCATGACTTTACTCGTTGGCTTGCTTTCATCACCTCCGTTTCTCTTCTTGTGCGCTGATTCGCTTAAGCTGAACAGCCAATCAGAGTGAATTCTCTCACCGACTGGTTCCGCCGCCATTTCAACATGCTGAATCAGCGGAAAAAAAACTCCAACACGGGCAGACTAGAGCTGACAATGTGGGACACACCGCAAAAACTAGGACGACAGACGCTCACCGAAGGCCCCAAAATCGTCCTTGGTGCGTCAGGGCCTTAAGGCACTTCCGCATTGGCTTCACTTCTCCGACCCCGGAGTTCCCCCACTGTTTCCCACCCAGACGCTCCACTTTCACTCACATCATAAACTGTGCTTTTTCATTCATCTTCCTCTGGTATTTAACTCCTCATCAGCATTTTGCTCCTTCTCTTCCCTCTTCCTCCTCATAGAGCAGGATATATGTCTCCTCTCTACCTCCTCTTATCTCTCCACACCTTGAGTTCATCCCACTATGAGCCAGGAGCAGCCCACTCTCCCACAAGTCTGTGGTGCTTCCTGTGTCTGTGTACTTCCCTGTGCTTTGAATGTCAGTCACATGAGCTACTTTCAGCCAAGAATGAAGGGAGAGGGCTAAAATGGACAACGATATATCAACCATTTAACTACCAAAGGCAGTTTTTAAGAAGATCACATGATGGCTGTTCTGGGTAAGAAAAGGCCCCATTATGGACTAAAATCAGAAGACATTCGCCTCCTGATTTCTGGGTTCAAGCGCGATATTGACTGTAACCTTCTGTGTCTGTTGTATCGAGGTAAACAATGTGTGTGTGAGAGAGTGTGCATATTTGTGTTTGGCAGTGAAAGTGTGTGTTTGACTTAGCTGGGCTGTGTGGGCCATGTGGTTGTGAATGGATTCTGAAGAGTTTGTCACCATATGTGGCTTTGGCATCTTCCACTTTGATTGAAAAGCCTTCTTTGTGGTATTTATTGCAACCATTTTCCAGTTTTAGCTCTACAAAGTGAGAGACAGCTGCATGATGGTAAAGTTTAATCTTCATATAGTATCTGTAAAAACAAACATAAGTCTCTGTCCCATTGTTGCCTTTTCCCTGTGGGCTCTATCTTTTTTTAGACAGTTTCCCCTTCTGCTGCTTTATGGGAGTGCTGAAACGTGAGGCTCTGCAAGAAATAGAACAACCATTAATTGTCTCCAGAGTAGCTAATGTTTTTTCCGTTCTCTTTGCTGTGGTGTTTTTCTTTGCAGGCTCTGTGAATGTCAATGTGAACGTGCTGCAGGCTGCAGGCTCTGCAGAGGCCCACGGCACGGACTGAGCCAAATGTGGGTGAACTGGGACGTGACACGACATACAGGCTCAGGCAGGTCCCGACTCACATGCAGATACAGCACATTCACAGCAATAAGACATGGAAAAGAATAGAACGACATTCCAGGGCTGGTTGTTTATTCAAGATTTAAAAAATCTGCAAGACAGCAGAGAATGACTCTTTGTAAAATTACAGAAATAGCTTCAGTGCAGGAAAATGCTTAATACTATCATGCATATGGTGAATTAAATATGTATGGATTGCATACAGGGGATCATAGCAAGCGGTAATGTTATAATAATACATATTTTATTTTTGATATTGTATTTTATTTGATTTTCTGCAGAGAAGAAATCAATGCAGAAACTATGCTGATTTTGCAGAAAGCCATATGATGTAATTACTGTATGAGCAAAAGTTTCATGTTGATAAAACCTTCTGTGCTCATGAAGGAACATTTCAAAGATACTAATTAAAGCAGCAGTAGGTAGGATTGGAGCAAATATCCTGCATGAGACAGGTAATAAACAAAATAATAATGTGGCTCTGTGTCCTCCGGTGCTCCTAATAGAGCGCTACAGGAAGGAGTCCTAAAACCCAGAAATGAGTTAGCATTTTAGCACTTCCAGTTCCCTCGTCTTGAAGTCAATGGGTGTTTAGTTAGATGCCTGAAATAAGGTCTGTGGTTAACACAAGCTTAAGGGATTTTACCGTTTTGTTCTACGATATAAAATACGTCAGTAAATATTCCAGTCGTGAATTTTGATGCCTTAATGTGTCTTAAAAATATGTCCGAGACTACTAGACGTCATCACGCCGACTCATCCGCCATTACAGTCTGGTTGGCACACAAAAATACGTCTTTTCCTGGAGCACTCTATGGCATCTGCAAGTTTTCACTGACCAGATGAGAAAGTTGGTGACCTGGCAGCCGTGTTGAGATCAGATGAGGAAATACCAAGCACCGCCCACCAGCCGGAGCACACTTTCTCATTTTACAGCGAAATAGTACACTACAAGATGTTTCTGAAAACATCTGAGAAGAGAAATAGTCATTACAGTAACAGAATATTGATTCATATTTGATCAGCGCTGCCTAGTTTGACTGTTTGATCAGAGTTTGTGAGTGATTGCGTTGAATGAACAGCCAATAGGGACGCTCTCTCTCTCTGAAATGACCTGTGATTGGCCAATGTCTCCCGTTACAGGCTAGATTTTTCAAAGCCTGAAAACAGAGCCATGAGGAGGTGCAGAAGTCTAGTTTTCTCTCAGAACACTTAAATTACAATATGCTGAAAGGTTATTATGGAATTTTTTGCCCAATGATGCCAAAAATATTCTGCCTACTGCAGGTTTAAACAACCAATTAATGACATGAGCACAAAACGGTGTGTTATTTGGGCCTCTAATGAGGCAGTTTTATTTATACTATGGGTTTGTGAGTTTGCTTGTAAAGCGGTGTGTTGTGCTGAACAGAGGAAGTAGGGTCTGACCTAAGAGGCCCCGTTTGGCCTTGAGAACCAAAGCAAAGGCCTCTGGGATATTTCGCCCTGTGTCATCTCGTCTGTTATGATTCCCATGAACCTCGCAGTCCGGTTTATAGTAAGCAGAAGAAGAGAGCAGCTGTGTGGTTTCTAAATAAAGCTTGTGTGACGATTCACTGATTCCTCTTGTTCAGATCTCATCTCAACAAGGAGAATATTTCAATGTTATGTATATGTATATATTACACATTATAAAAGGAAATGTCGAGTGACAGGGACTTCAAAAAATGATACATCTGTATTTTCATAAATTAAGAATAACTAGGCCTACATAACTAATAACAATTTAAATAGTACTCAAGTATTTTAATGCTGTAAATCTACTACAGCTGGTGGAAGTCTGTATTTTATTAAGATGTATAAGAATCAGAATACGAAGGAACAGCAGAGAATTAATGACTCCGGAAATTATTTTTTAATTCTGGCCAGGTTATAACGGGGGAGTTTTACCCAGCCATTTCATAGCCAAGAAAGAAAACAAAAAAGAGCATTAATCACATTCAGGCTAAACACCCCCACACTTCACTTCCTGTCCCAGTCTCTGCCAGCTGATAGGTTCATAGTGAGTATGTGCTTGTCTCAGCAGTAATGAGAGGAGTCCCTCTTCAGTAACATTAAGTGATAAGTTAATTCTCTCTATCTGTGATGGAGCAGTTTTCTAGCCGTGCAGCAGACAGGCTTTTAATCGTCGTCTGGTTGTGTTACAGATATGCTGCTGGGCATCTGTCCAACACAAGTATTTTAACGTCTGCACAGCTTCATAGACATTAGGTGGATTATGAGACAAGGGGCACGACAGGCCACGTACAATGAACTGTAGGCGACAGCACAATAGAGTCATTTACAGCGGGCATACACACAATTAACACCACAAGAATATTAACTAGACATACATTCACCTGCATCTCAACAGGATTTACAGCAGGAACACTCAAATCCAACAGCACAATAACTAGAAATAACTTCACCTGTATCTCAACAACACAGGATTTGCATCAAGCAACAGTTAGCACATTAATAAAATACACCACTCTCAACCACAAATACATTCAAGCCACCTCTAATATCAACAAAAACAAAGCCTAAAAGACATTTTACAATGGGGCTGAACCCATTAGATCCAAGCTTCCAAGCCCTAATTGATAGCAAGTTATGGTGTCACATAACACAAGAGGCCTAAATTAATCATAAAATAGTCTTACCTTACGCAATCCTGGCTCTGCTTTGTGCAAAATCCTCCTTGATATCATCAAAGTCCAATGCATTGATCAGTTCGCTCTAAATTGCCACGAGAGAAAGTTCCTTGAGGCGTTTTTGCATCATTTTAGTCCTCAATTAATGTTTAATCCTGGACAGGAGAGAGAAAGACCGCTCCCCTTCGCAATTAAACATTTGAAAACATAGATTTCAGGCCATGATCCAGAATTAGAGCTCATCTTCAGGCTAGATAAATGATCTGAGCTGAATTAGTTCTTCATCGCCTATAAACTGTCATCCATTTAGTGTCTCAACGGTTCTCCTCTTTGAGTGATGTGCTGTCAGTCATGCACAGATTGACCTCATCGTGACCTCACATGTGACCTGTCTCAAGTTTTTAATTCATGTTAATAGCAGCGCCCCCTAAAGGCTACTCAGACAATCTGATGGGGATGGTCTTGAAATATGATGATAATAGGACTAACAATATTATATCTGCAATAAAAAGGTCATCCCCTGATTTTTCAGACAGATCAGAGGTGGAACAACATTATGGGGTCTTCATGAACCACGACTTGCAAATGTAAAGTCAGACTTCACACAGAGGCTGAAGTCCCCTTTGGGCCCGAGGTCTGATAAGCCTCTCCTAAACATCATTACACAATTTAACCCTCCTGTTCCCTAAAGGACTCAACTGAATGTGATATTTTGCTTTCACTGGAACATGAAACCCTTAAGTTCTGAGTCAACACAAGCAGCTTGTCAAAACAATCCACTGGAATTCATCCAGAACCAAAAGTAAATCATATAAAGTGTAGCCGATATCTCAGTTTAAGCACTTTCTTCAGCCGTGGTTTTTCCCCACCCACTCCTGCAGTTTCTTTTCTCCCCAATGGAAATCTGTTTCCTCTGAAAGCATCACATTAGGCCAAGTTGCTTCCAGCGAACTGTCCACATGATGTCAGTTACCTTTTATTTTTCCCAGTAAAAGTGTTACGTAACGTTTGGAGGAAGTCGCAAATCTACGTGATAAGAGTCAGGCGCCGATGCTGATGTAAAAGCTGAAGAAACTAAAAACAGTGTCTCCTTTCTTCTTAACAAAATGGAAATGAAAATCACAAGGTCTTGTGATGTAATTTTTTTTTACATCTAAAACAGGCATTGAAGCTTTCTATTGGCAATGACATCCATTAAATCTAGTGTGCAGCAGAGTTTTAATCCAGTTGATAATTGGGTGTAAAACTTCACCATCATCCACTTCTGATCACTTTCTCTCACTTTTCCTGGAGAGAGTTTGACCTCTATATATTGTGGCTCTGTTCACACTTTTCACCTGAGCACTTGTGTCTTTCTCATATTTATTCACGTGAGTGCACTGAAAGAGTACGATTGAAACAATAATTAGAACGACTGGACTCAGCAGACCAAACATCTGCATCCACCGTCCTGTAGTGCTCAGGCAAGGGCATTCGAAGCCAACTGAAATTGATCTCTGAACCGTCAAGTGAGATGAATTTAAGGTCATTTTTTTACGTACACAGTGCAATAATCCTGAGTATGCCTCTCTATGACAGTTACAGCAGGGACTTAAAGGTAGCAGCTCTAATTAGAGCTTGTTTCTATCAACACACAGGAATCACAGAGATGAGGAGTTTGCCAAACTTAAACACATCTTCTCCTTCTGTTTACTGAAGGGATAATCGCATCATGGGTGATGGGAGTGAGGGATTAGAGAGGATGGGTTCAGTGGTACCCAGGACTATCAGTAATTAACAGGGGGTTTGTTGTGTGTCCGCTGCATTAGACCGGGCCACCCTGGAATGTTGCGACGCCTCAGCAGGTCTGCTTTAGATCATCTTGTGTTTAATATCTGCCAGAGAGTCTCACTTCTTATAATCAAACTGTGGGTGGCAACCATCGTTCATCCTCTATAGTTTGAAAGGTGAGTTATTTTATTAACGCGTGCTGGTTGGCACTCAGTCCTGGAGCTTCCCTACCTACGTGCTTATTTAAAAGTGTCCCTCTAAAGGTGGTTTGAGATTAACAAACAAATGGTGGCAGGCTCCAAAGGTAACGCAGCTGTGAATGATGACTGATGGCCGTTGTTTACACAATAATAGCTCGGTTTTTAACGGGAACATTTGAATTTTAAATATTAAGCATTTAGGTGGACCACACCCGGTCCGGGCGGCCGTAGCTCAGAGGGTAGAGTGGTCGTCGTCCGCAAGGTTGGTGGTACGATCCCCGGCTCCTGCTGTCTGCATGTCGTAGTGTCCTTGAGCGAGACACTGAACCCCAAGTTGCACCCTTAATGCTTAGGATGGGTTAAATGCAGGGGTCAAATTTCACGTATGTACCTGTTTGTATACGATACATGTAATAAAGTTTAAGTTAGCTGATAAATGAAGACTAATATTTAAAATGGTGCTCAGAGAAATGAGGACAAGTAACAGCACTGCAGCACGCTCCAGACCACGAGAAGAGTCTGCTGGGAGGATGAAGTCACCTGAAACGTTTTCAGGACGTCTCATCTTCATGGAAGAGTAGAGAGAAGCCAGTACAATCTGCATGTAGCCTACATATCAGTGCAACACTGATCTGACATTACTTGCTTTTTAGCTACAGCTAACCTTGTATTTGTATGGTGCTACCCTCAGACTTATCCGAGAGAAATAATATGATAAATTATAGACTCAATAAACACAATGGATGACATGTATGTAGCCTATATAGGTATATCTGAGCCACTAAACTGGCTTCAACAACTGGCTTCTTGCAAATGCACAATTGTGTCTGTTAAAGCTGTGTATGTTTTAGTCTCATTGTTCATGATAATATGCATTAGTGTAACCTCAGTTTAGTGAGGGATTCATTTCCTACCATGAATGATGCTTTACATCATCTGAGGTCGATCAGCGCTGCCTAGTTTGACCGGTTGATCGGAGTTTGCGAGTGATTGACAGCTGCTGCCATTGAATGAACAGCCAATAGGAACGCTCTCTCTCTGAAATGACCTGTGATTGGCCGAAGTCTCCCGTCAGATTTTTTTAAAGCCTGAAAACAGAGCCATGAGGAGATGCAGAAGTCTAGTTTTCTCTCAGAACACTTGAATTACAATATGCTGAAAGGTTATTATGGAATTTTGGCCCAATGATGCCAAAAAAATATACTGCCTACTGCAGCTTTAACGTACATGACAGGCGCTCCTGCTTCCAGACTTACACAGTGGACTAGACTATGTGCTGTAGACATGAGTAATGGCTTGGATCCATTGCTTCCTCTCTCTTCTCCTCTCCCCTGAATGATTCTCAGTCAGCTGGGGAAGGTGATGTATTGATGCACTTAAACAACTGCAGACCACTGGGAAGCAGTGTGTGCTAACAAAAAAAAAAAAAGGGGGAAAATCTGCCGTAGAGCCAGAAACATCTCTGAAGAAGTGAACGCAGATCATTTGCTCCAAGTTCTCTTTGCAAGTATTTTTCCACCATGGGTTGTCACACACTTTAACAACTGCAGTGTGAATGTGTGAATAGCTGTGTCCTGATAGGAGTTCATTATATCCCAGCTGAGCGCTGCAGTGACATAGCACCAGGAGGACCTAGATAAACAGGCTAAGACGAACGGCACCCATCTCTCTTGTGTAACCTCCCGTGCCCTCCATATCAGACATGATTGGTGTGGCCGGCTGCAGCATGGGGAGCATGGGAATCAAGGTCTTTATCTTTATAATGTCTGCCGCTATTCGTCCTCTGAATTGATGGACAATGTGAATATGTAAAGGCAAAGGTGAAGTGATCATTAGCTTATCTTAGCACATATGTCACTCTTTGCATCAGTGTTTTTTTTTTTTTTTGACTTCCCTCAGAACTAATAGTACCATTAACCAATGTGTGTGTGGATGAGTTGGCACCACCTGTGAGGCTGGACTAAATGAAGCGGGGGGGCTGTTAGTGATGTTATGCTTCATAAAGCAAAGAGGAGAGTAAACTTGAGCTCCATCTGCAGCCAGCTGCTTCGCCTCTCTTCACCTCTTCCTGTGTGGACACATGGGGAATGACCTCATCGAGGCACACGGCGCTCTGTGTTGATGCAGCCTCTGTTTCAGGCCTGTAAATAGCTCCGTCGCCCCGTTTAAAGCCTCCCCAAAGGATTTCAACTTTGTGTTGGGTAAGATGAGAACTTTTTTTGGGAACATTGAGTCCCCTCGGTATCTAAAATATGTTCTAAAACAGACTTTGCAAACTCAAATGCCCTTATTAGTCCTGGAACGACTGCAAGTCTGCACATCTGAGATATTATCATGTTTTCACTTTATCTTTTTTATTACACACCAATTAACCGTGCATCAAACTCCATCATGGCTGCACAGAGTATTACATTTCTAATGAAAACAAATGAACCCCCTGCTTTACTGCAGAGACAGTAAAAGCCTCCTTTAATCCAGCAGAGAGGAGTCTGACTGTAATGAGCTGTAATGAAACTCAGATGACTGTGGCGGAAGCTTCATGTGTTCGGACATCCTCCGGGAATTCAAAATGATATCAAACAACCACATATCCGGTGACACATGAATAATATCAGTAAGAGATTAAATTATGAGAACATCTTTATTTCCATTAGCTTAGTCACAGCATATATAAAAGGTGAAAAAACAGTCATATATCAAAAAAATAAAGTGACTCTGAGGATTGTCCAGTCTATACACGTCTTCATATCAGACGTAGCCGATGATATTTTTGCAGATTATGGGCTGTCGGCTGCGTGACCTCATGAGGGCTGCAAATTGGTAAAAGTCAGGATCCATCTCATTGATGCCTGAGTGAGACTGGTGGAAAAAAGGGACTTTGGGCTGCGACGCCACGACCGGACAGGACATGCGTTTTGGAGCATTTGCAGTTCTGTTAACACGAGCAGAGTCTGTGGATCTCATCCTCACTCTGTCCTCCACGCTCTTAGAAAACCCCACCAGTTTCCTCCTCATGTTGACAAAGAAACCTCTTCCCATTCCACTTCTTGAAGTTGGCTTCAGCTCGGTGGGCTCGGGACAATCCGGCAAGTCCATCCAGTTCTGTATGAGGTCTGCGAAGCTGTTGTCGCCCAGAACCAGAGGTTGGCGGTTGCGTCCTCTGGTCAATAAAGAGTTCGTCCAGTCCTCTGGGTCGCTGACCTCGAACGACGTCCACCTCTCCAGACAGGCGTCAGATGTAGATTTAGGCCGAACGCGTCCACTCGGTGCTCTGTTTGTGCGGAGGCAAGCCGAAGACGACACCCTCACGTTCCTGGTCCTCCTGAGAACCACCGCTTCGTCCTGCCACGACGCCTCCGAGTAGCCCGAATCAAACTCCAAGCTCTTCTGACTGCTGGGCGAGCCCAGGCCCAGCCTGAGGCTCAGGCCCAGCCGGCTGCTCGAGTCGTCCTCGTCCTCCTCCAGAGGGCTCGCCAGGCAGCACGCCGAGTCGTACGTGCTGGCTGTGCTGGCGTCAGAAATCCTCAGGCGTGTGCGGTGCTCTCGCTGCAATGCTCGCTGCTGACAGGCACGTGCCACAGCAGAGTGGCGCACTAAAGCCGGCAGTTGGGTGCTGAGGGGGCGTCTGGCTGCGGGGCTGGTTTTACGTAGTTGTTTCAGGTCTTGCAGTGATCTCATCATGTACTGCATCTGCTCCCGTAAGCAGTCGTCACGCAGGCAGAGCTGAGGAGACAAAAGAGAGGGATGGTGTCAGTAAATTCCACACATCAGTTGCACATCTCGAAACCTTTCTGATGAACTGCTGGCTCTAATAAACAGTTGAGTTCGTGGGCACGCTCAGGCTTGCTCACAGCAAGCTCCTATGAATGAAAACCTTTCCTCTTACTGTGAACCTGAAGGCCGGCCGAGCTGCTGTTCAAACAACACAACTCGTCAACAGACCAACACAAAGCAAACTCATCTGTCCGTTGATTTACTCGACCACACCAACAACACAAGCGGACACCCTATTTTCATTGACTCAGGTGTGATTCAACCGTAGACCCAGACAGATGTTATTATAGGGAGAGCTGCACTAATGTCTAACCTCAACTATTTCAGGAGCAAAGTAAAAACATCTGCACTACATCAAGGAGTAACTGGGGTCTGGTGGATTTAGATTAAACTACAGGAGTCCTGCCTCTTTAAGGGTGCAGCGTGCCTGCTGCCTATGAAATTCACCAGTGACACACAGAGGAATATAATATACTCAGGTTTCGTCTCTGACTCACGGAGCTGATTGGTCCAGAATCAGCCAGTGAGCAGCGGCGGCTCGCTCTCAAACTCAAACAGGGCCATAACAGATCATGTGACGGTGAGTGTGTGAGAGTTTAAGGGTAGACGTGAAGCAAAGGAAGAAAGATGAGGGTCCCAAACACAGTCTAGCCTATTCTGATCTCTATAAGATAGCTTCGTATAAGCAAGCACTGCTTTCCTACATTGATTTAAATCAGAGGATGACGCTGCTACAAAGAGCTGACAGAGAGGTGAGATATGCACAAACATAAGAGGAGAAACACAGGATCCAGGTTCATATGTGGCGATCATAGGTCACATCCAACGCAAGCCAACATCCACTAACCTCTGAACCTGTACTGACCTCTCTGCTCTGAGTCTAACACAATCCATTTAAGTATTTGACCCTGCTGCAAGACTGTCTGCCCCCACTTGGGTTTCATCATAACTCTCCGAGATGTTGCAAGAACATGAGAAAGAAGCCGAAGCTTTATATATATATATAGTCATGAAACAAACAAAGCAGGGCTTGCAATGAAGAAAACCTAACTATTTTTGTTATCATATAATGAAAATAAACTGCTCATCAAAAGCAGTGAATGTCCATTAAACATCTCCATCTGCTGCAGAAGCATTATTTACTCCAACACTATAGAGGCATCTGGGCATCACTGAGCAGTCTGCTGCATCCGCAGATGTTTTCTCCACATGTTGGAACAACACCAGACTGATCTTATATTCACATTACAGGCTACTAAATATAGTTTTGCTCAAGATGAGCAGATCATTTAGAAAATAAGAGTGTAAAAAAAGCTTATAAAGAGAAAACAAACTCACCATCTCTTCTCCTCTCATCTGTAAAACTCAAGATCCTGCAAGAAAAATAGGAACCAGTTTTAGAAACAAGACTTCACAGACATGATCACTCTATAAGAACAGCATATAATATAAATAAAGGCAATAAAAGCAACACACTCACTTCTATTTGATGTCTCTGTCCAAAGGAACTCACGTCCTGTTAAAAGAGGTGTTGCGGGCTCCAGTGTCACCAGAGTGGATCTGGTGCTCCTGACTGCTTGAACAGAGGCAGATGTGTGCTGACTGACTGACTGAAGAGTTGCTCGCCTCCTTTTTACAGCTGCGCGCTCTGCAGCCACTTACAGAGACTCGTGTCTGGATGAGCCAATCAGAGCGCAGGAAACTCCCACCAGTCATTTCTAATCCCACCTCTGGACACATTTAAACTGCAGGATATACAGAAGAGAGAAAGATTGGGAAAATGTGTGATAAATACTGTATCAATAACAAACTTAAGGAAGTGTCTTTCAAGATATTACATATAGAATTTACCTGGTAAAAGATTCAAGCTGAATATTGATTATTTAGTGTGATTTCTGTGGTCTTGAAAAAGTATTTCCCATCTTTTCTTTCACTGAATACAAACAAGAATGTTCTGCATGGATGTAGCCAGCTATCTGCAAAAGAAACTTAAGATGAATGTTGAAATAAATATGTTTGATGTAATGATATATTTTAGTCGAGATAAGATTGAAAATAACATGCTGTATATAATACAATTATTTATTATTTTTTGGAAAAATTCTTATTCACAAGACAAAATGGTCAGGGACCAAGCCATTTCCTGAATTTTATTAATGAATTGAAACGGTATAGCACCATCATACCCTGTATTAAAAACAAAAAAGCCATTAAGATTTATAAATTATTAAATTATTTTAATGTGATGTATATAATATAAACAAAAACCCTGGTATTATGAAATGTGTATGTAATTATTTTTGTTTTTTTTCTATGTATCTTTACCTCTGTTAATGAGCATGAGTTCAATAAAGCAAGCATTAAAAAAAACTACAAGAGATGCAAAGAAAAAATCCTAATAAATTAGATCTTTGGCCACTAGAGGATAGTAAAAAATGTGTTTCCTTCTCACTCTAATCTTGATAAACTCAAGTGATGTTGGAAAATAACTTAGTAGAATAGCAGGAGACCATCAGGAACAGTCTTGTAGACAGAGGTGGAAGAATCACCCAGATCTTTTACAAAAAAAGTAGGCAGAACATTTTTGGCATCATTGGGCAAAAACTCCATAATACCCTTCAGCGTATTGTAATTCAAGTAAAAAAAAACAAACAAAAAAAACATCTTGTAGTGTACTGTTTAGCTGTAAAATGAGAAAGTTTGCTCCGGCTGGTGGGCGGTGCTTGGTATTTCTTCATCTGATCTCAACATGGCTGCCGGGTCACAAACTTTCTCATTTTACAACTGAACAGTACACTACAAGATGTTTCTGAAAACATTTGAGGTGAGAAATAGGCATTACAGTAACAGAATATTGATTCATAATTGATCAGCGCTGCCTAGTTTGACCGTTTGATCAGAGTTTGCGAGTGATTGACAGCTGCTCAGAGACGGCAGGCTCCAGCTCAGCTCTGATTGGTTGTTTTCCTCTGGTCTGTGAAATCTTGCAGACTCATGCACTACTGTTCATATATATATATATATTTATAAAAATAACTCTTTTCATATTTGCTCTGCATCATATCACAAAATATATCATATCAAGCTAAAGTGTCAAATAAATGTAGTGGAGTAAAAAGTGCAATATTTTCCTCTGAGATGTAGTGGAGTAGAAGCATAAAGAAAATGGAAATACTCAAGTAAAGTACAAGTTCCTCAAAATAGTACTTATGTACAGTACTTGAGTAAATGTCACATTTCCCTTCCTGTATTTGGTTGAGTTGGGTGAAATATCCCAGTTAAAGATCATGAAATGAATTTCTGTTGTTCCTTTGAGTTTGGCTTTTGTCTTGAAGCTTAAATCTTTGTAATTGACCCTAATAAAAAAGTCACATGTGAAAACCTCATGTGACTTTATTATGTTTTCATATGTTTTAGTTCATGTGAAAATGACATGTGACACGTGGAAATGTGGAAATCTCATGTGAATAAGCAGATTTCCCATGATTTCATGTTCCATGGTTTGTTTCCACGTGAGAAAAAAAGCCAATCAGATATGAATGTAAGTAATTCTCATTTGAAAATGTAAATCTCACATGTAAAAATGTTTTCATTTATATGTGAAAAAAGCCAATCACATTTAAAAATATTCAATTCACATTTGAAACATGTGCCATGTTTGTCAGTGTCTTTGTCCATGACTTAATTTATTGCATTATGATCTATCTTCAGGGTAAATGTGCCAGTTACTTCCTCCATCAAGCACTATCTCCACAAAATGACAGAAAGGTTTGTAGACAATTTGCAAACAAAAATTTCCCAACAATCTAAATATATTCTGTTTACTATCATCAAATACTTAGAAAATCATCAAATATTCACATGTGAGAAGCTGGAATCAGTTGATTTGTGGCGTTTCTTCTTCAGCAATTTATAAATTTTCGATTAATTGTTTCAGCTCAATTATGATGCATTTGTGTGTGATTAAACTTTGTGACAATGTAGGCAAGATATGTTTTTAATTTCATCACTTCTTTTCTTTTGTATGATCTTTTTAAAGTCACATTGCAAAAAACAACAACACAACACCCTTGTTTTGGCTGCTTGTAATTTTAGCACATCAATAGCAGCTCGTCCTGCGGGCGGCTCATTGTGAATCACTGAATCAGAGTGTAAACAGAGTACCTAAATGTAAATGTGATAATCTGCCCTCTAATTGGGCATAGAGCCGACAGTCGTTTGGCACTCGACCGTCCATTCACACTATTCAGTTAATGGCTGTTTATGTAAATGTGGCGGGCTGGGTGCAATGCATCTGTTCATTACTGTTGGGGGTAAATCCAGATCTGATGGCCGCCTGTTCAGGTGCAGATTTGTCTCCACAGCAGGTCCAACATTAGCATCCAGGTACTTGCGGCATGTCCCAACCTGCTTTACCGATTTGACCCCAACACATATCACACTCTTTCCTCTTTTGACTATTTCGGGGAGAACTTTCATACAAACAAAATGTAATTTAATCTAATCCTTCCACATGTTTGCACAGCATCAATATATACATTATATATAGTATAAGCTACAGTACAGACTAATATTAGAGATTGAAAATAGTCATTTGGCAGAGTGCAGGCTCCTGAGAACTCCAGGCTTTCACTTATACCAACATTATGTTTCTAAAAAATGAAAAAACAACATTAAGGATGAAGCCGCCTCCACTCTAAAAGCCACCAGCCCATACACTCTACACTATGCATTAAGTAATTACACAGGGCTGCTAATGGAATTGTGATTATTTCAATTTTCTACACAGGCCTTTACCTTTATTCTGAGCACCTCCGCCTAATGGATATCATTATTATATGAGTGGGTACTTGAACACAACCTCATGCCCATTAAGGCCGCTGATGAATAGCTCACTCTCCCTCTTTGTAACACTGGATTTTATAATCATGCTGATGTTTTGTCATCAGTTTTCTCTTGGCATTACATTCATAAACATTGCCGTGTTGATGGCCATTAAAGCCCCTCAGATAATCAGTCTTTTGTTCTGTTGTGTTCAGGCTTACAGCCTCGTGTAGGTCCAACGTTATCAGGATGACGTTTTAAAGATTTTTACATTTGTACATCGCTGTCGTTCTCTGAGTCTCTCATTTTTGGCTTTGGGGGAGAATCATTCATTTTCCACAGATATTATTGCAGCCATGGTTCATAGCGTGAATGCACAACTAATTCATGTAAACATGTCTGCTTCAAAGATGGCTTAAAGGGGAACCCCACCTAAATTAGCAATTCCAGTATGTTATTATTATTTCCATCAATCAATATTTGTGAACATGAGCTCCTCTCTCTCTCAGAGCCTGAAACCAGAGAAGTAAGTCTCAAACCTGTGATGTCATAGGGTATAAAATCTGGAGCTGCTCCATAGACGATGAATGGGAGACTGATTTTGTGGACCCACATAATAATCATTATTTTTTATACCCAAATGAGCTTTATTCTATTGTAGTGTTGTCAGAAAATGTCCACATATACTCAGAACGTTCCTCTGGGTGCTCTCAGTATCATCTACAACATCTCTCCCCATTCATCGTCTATGGAGCATCTCCACACTTTATACCCTGTGACATCACAAGTTTGAGTTTTAGCACTCTAGTTTTTGGATTTGGGATAGAGTTGTTCAAGTTTACTAATATTTTTTTGGACTGTCTTAGACCATAGGAATAACATGTATGAATTTTGAAAACGGGCGTAGTTCCCCTTTAAGTTGATACGTCAACAAAAACACTTGGGTTTAAGAAATGTACCTTTACTTTGAAAGATTTACCAATTTGAACACAACAGAACATTTTCTTTTACCGCTGGGTGTGCAAAAAACTGAAATGTTATACTGGTTTTAAGCCCCGTGTGTGTGTGTGTTGTTCCTCTGAGAGGCTGGATGATGTCAGAGTCGGACTGGTCGAGTCTCTTACATGTAGAGCTGCAGTGCCCTCTAGAGAAAGCACTGCACACACTTTTTCTGTACAGGATAGTAGGTAGTAGTGTTTCTATTTTTAGCTTTATCTACTGCTGTTTTTTTATTATTATTGGTTATTTTTAAAATAAATACTGTGTACATCATATTGCCTTTATGTCCCTGACTATTGATTGTGATCAGTGTATTCCTATAACTTGTGTGTGTTTCCGCCTGCCTGTAAACCAAGTTGAAGATGAAATGAGCAGAAATGTGTGTTGGTAACATGAGCGTACCAGTAACACAGTGACTCACAGCTTGACTCACTGGGAGACGGATTCCAGTTGAAGCATACCAGCACATACCAGTGGTGAGTTATATTGATCTGGCTGAAAAAGCACCCGCGTTTAAAAACCTCTGAAAAATGTGCAGAGTTTCTGAGCGAACCTCACCTAAACCATACTTGCATATTAAAGCAAGATAACAGCTTTCAGTTATCTTGTATAATTAAGAATAACTGACAATAACTGCTTTTTACTGTAACGTCAAAAAATGTACAGTAGACCTCTGTCACTAATATCTTTAAAGGGCAAGTCACTACACATGCAGCCAACCAACTGAAAACCTACTGGTGAAATTATAACACTGAATGTCACAAGTAAGCAAGTGTGATAAATCTCTTTATAGATATGTATATTAACAGCATGTATGCTATTAATGCTGGCATAACATCTAAGCTTCTGTCAAGTATATTGATTCTGTAAGGGCCATCTGTTATTTTTGAATCGCAGCCACAACTCTGGTAGAGCGCCTTGATATCCATCCACATAATATAATATATATAATAATAGTTTTCTTTTACAGTATATGCATGCAGTAGTGTTTAACATTTGTTTCATCAGTCTTCCTCTGAGTTTTTTTCCCCCAAGTTCACAAACTTGTCCCTACATACAGGTTTCAGCCTTATTTGTGTGTGTATTTTTTGTGCATATTTGCTTTTATTCAAAGGTAGACAGTAGCGAGGCAACAGGAAAAAGACAAAAGAGAGCGATAGGGGTATGATACACAGCAAATGTGTCTCATCGACCCTTGGTCAGTGCTTGCACTTTTTTTCTATTAATGATTTTGTATTCAGCAGAATTGTATTTTTTGCTTGCAGACGTCACAGCCCATACTCCAGAGACCCTCCGAGCTCCAGTGATCGTTAACATCATATTGTCCTCAGTCCTCAAGGATAAATGAGGTGGTTTGGCACTGGATTACTATGAAAAGGGATGTTGAAGAACCAGGTTGATGAGCAGGAGTAGTGACATTTATTAACAAAAAGTTCACTGAAATAAAGGGCAAAAATGAAACTCGGGGAATTCAACAAAACTACATTTAAACTGAGTAAAAAGAACACCAAACAAAAGAAAGCTGCAGCCTCACAGAAAGCTACCAACTCCTCCCCTCCTCCCCCTCTTACTCCAGTGAATGGGATTTTATCTCCTCAGTCTCACCTAACTGGAACCTACCACCCGACCAGGTAAGTATAGGATGAGCTAAACCGAGCAAGCATCCAAATTCACACAGAATAATGAGCAGACCATTAATACAAGATCTCTAAGTTACTGCTGATTTCTCAATCTCTATCTCTATCTAGGGGCAATCAGACACACCAATGAGCTCACCAAACATTATAGTCATTTACTGCTGAACTATCTCACCTCATCTACATCTTAACAGAGCCCAGCCCCGCCCTGCTAAGAGGACATAATGAGGCAAATCTGTTTGCACTTTCCTTGACTGACCTGCCGAGCAGTTGATCCACTCCACCATCCCAGACAGGACAACACAATCCTACGAACAAAAATAAAATAAAACAAACTAAACAAGCTTTTGCCATTTATACACACTACTTGACTTTGTATCAAATAAACTGAAACATTGGACTGAAATCAACAATTAAGCCGACACAAAAACACTGTTGTATTTTGGGGAACAGTACCCAGTTAGTAAAAATAAAGTAAATAAAGTTAGTAACGCTGCCAGTTTCCCTGCCATGTGCCTCTGCAGCTCTAGTTCACTTGTTCTTAATCTGTCTAAAAATGAGTATTACTATTCTGGAGGGCATCTGGAGAAGACTGGCAGGATGAGTGTAGTGGAGGGTCGGAGCACTGGGAGCCTGTCATTAAGATAATATGAGCATCATTAATTAGCCCTCTTATCTGTGTGACATGGATTAACTCCATGAAATAGCCTCGCACCCACTTTATATGCTGCAGCATCCAGACATAACACAGGTTGAAGCATATTGTAAATTTGCATCTGTCAAATGAGGATTTGTAAATACTGTGAATTAAAAACAAAAATCTGGTCCTCTCTCTATGACATGTACTTCAACAGTCCACTAGATGGTGCTGTCAGCCAGTTTAAAGACACGTCTCCAGTAGGAAGTTGTGGTTAGGTCTCCCTGTGTGTGTGTGTGGTCTGCATAAAACTGAATCATTATACCAAATAAGTATGTACACATTTAAAAAAGAAGAAAAATGTCTAGGCATATCAAAAATGATTGCTTGAAGCAAGATTATGTAATTTATTCAAGATGAAATCACACATTCTTTCTCTTAGAAATAAAAACACTAGAGCTGATTAATCGATTAGTTGTCAACTATTAAATTAATAACTATTTTGATAATCGATTTGAGTCTAAATTCTCTGATTCCAGCCTCTTAAATGTGAATATTTTCTGGTTTCTTTACTCCTCTTTGACAGTAAACTCAATATCTTTGAGTTGTGGACAAAACAAGACATTTAAGGGACGTCATCTTAGGCTTTGAGAAACACTGATCGACATCTTTCACCATTTTCTGATATTTTATAGACCAAACAATTAATCAATTAATCGATAAAAACTAATTAAACAGATAATCAGCGATGTATATAATCGTTAGTTGCAGCCCTAGAAAACACACCTTGGCTCAATTTCACACACCCAGGGGTTTTGCTGCTTAAGCCATACTTGGTCTGGTATGACTAGGAGCTTATGCTGTCTGATGTTAGCTAACTTTAGACAGAAATTGCTTTGCATTATTGAGTAATTTCACTGACTTCTCTGACTGTACTATAATTATGCTACTATTCCACTATATTTTAGCATTTACCACTATCCCTTATTTGTCACTTGTGGCCACAATAGCTGCTGTTCACCTAGGTTACAAAGTCTCACTTTTGTGGAAAGTAATAATTATTCTAAACCCCAGGTACTTCCATAGTATTTATGTTTGTAATCGAATCCTCTTGTGTAAGAACTGTACAAATGTGTGTGAAGTCTGCTTTACTTTTATGCAATAAAGTAACAAAACAGAGAGGAAAAACAGCGAGTCAGGTGATCTCTACTTTTATTTAAATTAAATCATATAGGACTTTCAAAGCATTTTAATATTTACCAAAAAACACTAACCTTTTTCTGAATTAGATTTTCGTCTCTCATTAATAATCACTATATATTCATAGGTGCTAAGCAGAAAAATGCAAGAAAAATATAGACGCACAGTAGGTCAAACAGTACTGAAAGCATATCTAGGAATTGGTTGTAAACAGAAGTCAAGGCACAAACATACTGCAACAGACATGGAAATGGTACTATAAAAAGTGATAGGATGTTAGGTACACATACTTTAAATATCAGTTAGAATTTCGCCATAATTTCCCACTGCATGTGAAGCTTTTTTTTTTTTTTTTTTCCTTTTCAACGTTTTAATATTTTTTATTTTCATTTTGTAGGAATGTTAGATAATTTGTGCAGATTACAGAGCTAATATTTGCGATGTTGAGTCATGCAGAACAATATACGGTTTGGCTATGAATGATGAACTTATGTAAACATTATTAATAAAAAAAAGCACTTTCCTTTATCAATCATATTTTATGTCCATGCCTGTGCTTCATTTCTTAAAAAATAAGCTTCATGTGATTAAAAGTTTAATAATTTGCACATCAGAATTTCTAAAAGTAAAATGAATGCATTTATATAAAAAAGTTTTCCTTTGCCTCCTCTAGTAATTGAAAATAAAGAAAAAGAACAAAAAAAAAAGAACAAAAATACAATAATAAATGTTGATTTTTGTGGTCATAGCCCAAAGAGTTAACGATACGAGCGGCCGGATCAGCATTCGTTGAAATTCTGCGAGGCCCGTCGGGTTTTCAGTCTCTTAGGTGTCTTTATAAAAAGCAGATCAAAGCAGAAATCGTGGTTGGCCAGTGCAGTCATTCATGATGTGTGTATATTCCCCCTTTCTTTATGGTCATCACAACTCTTCAAGTAATCTGATAAAGCACAAGAACATACAATCAGTGATTTCACACAAGGCTTCATGTTGTGTGACCCGTTAGAGCGCCGAATCTCTGAACTCACCTTGACTCTTTCTCAGACGTGTTTTTTAGAAGAGGCCACAGTCCTTCAGGTTGTTCTTGATGATGACGTCAGTGACGGCGTCGAACACGAACTGCACGTTCTTGGTGTCGGTGGCGCAGGTGAAGTGGGTGTAGATTTCCTTGGTGTCCTTCTTCTTGTTCAGGTCCTCGAATTTGGTCTGGATGTAAGCCTGGGCCTCCTCGTACTTGTTAGGGCCTGAGGGACAGAGAGTGTTAGGAGAGCTTCAGTCTGCTGACGTGATCAGACGGTTTCACAATGTTGGATTCATTATGCCTGATTTTGCCTCTCTTGTATCACCATTACATTTGAGTCACGTAGATAATAGATTTGTTTCTCTGAAGAACAACTACCAAGTCATGTTTAACAACACTTACTGCTGATGTAGAGATATTTCCAGAATCCTCAAAGACCCTTCTAACCATCTGAATGAAAAAATATAACTTTATATAACTAGTTTCCTAATTTAAACAAAGACTGGTGCTCAAAGCGACACATCTTTGCTTAATTTACACTCTTAAACATTTTACCACCGGTTATATTTGTCTATGTTGATGCTATTTCCCATTATTTTACATTTTCATACAAAAAAATGGTTTGATATTTTTCTTGTGTTGTACAAAAATAGGAAAGGTAATTTCAGGAGACCTGGATTAGTAAATATAGTCGCAAATAAAGAAATGGGTAAATCAAAATCATTTCATCATGCAGTGAACAATATGTTTTCATTCAGATGGTTAAAAGAGTCTTTAAAAATTTGGGAAATACTTTCAGAACAGCATTGTGTGTAAGAATTGGTGACATCTAGTGGTGTGGTTGCAGATTTCAACCAACTGAGTACCCCTTCGCTCACTCCTCCCTTTCCAAGACTGCGGTAACGTGAGCTGCCGATTGCAAAACCGTGGTAACGCAGTTCACCCCGCTCAGAGGCCATCCTTACCATAACAGCACTACTACGTGGCGGTGCCACGGTTTTACACTCTGCGGCTCACGTTACCGCAATTTCACAAGCATGTCAGAGAACTACGGTGGCCTTCAGGTAACGTAAAACCGTGAAAGGCTCTCTCTAGAGCCAGCGTTTGGTTTTCCGTTCTGGGCTACTGTAGAAACATGGTGGAGCAACATGGCGGAATCCCTGAAGAGGACCCGCTCCCTATGTACTGTAGATATGAAAGGCTCATTGTAAGCTAGGTGATTATACACTAATGAAAACATAGTTATGAATATTATATTCAATTTCTGCTAATAGATGTCCCAAATGTTACACACTGTTCCTTTAAGAGTTGTGAAACAAGCTTGTGTGTTTTTCAAAGATTGCTGGGTAAATATTTTTCAGAGAAACAGATGCTTATCTTCAATGTGATGGTAATACATAAGAGGCACAAACGGGGGCTGGATTTGGCCTTGTTTTATGAGTCTGTTACAGGAACAAAGAAGAACAAGTGGAAGTATCACACCCTATTGACCGAATATTTGACTTGTTTTAAAATAACATAGTTTTGTCAATGAGTTGTCCCTGTCCTGTGGTTGTATGGAGAAGTTCAGACTGTACCGGTGTACTCGGGGAAGCAGATGGTCAGAGGGCTGTGGGCGATCTTCTCCTCGAACAGATCCTTCTTGTTGAGGAACAGGATGATGGACGTCTCTGTGAACCACTTGTTGTTGCAGATGGAGTCAAACAGCTTCATGCTCTCGTGCATCCGATTCTGGGTGGAACGGGCACAAAATGTGGAGATGAAGAGATTATTAGAGAGCACAACAAGGGCACATAAAGGAAATGAGTTCACTGGAACTCCAATCTCTCCTCCCCATTTAAATTATCCTGGGAATGGGCTCTACTGCAAAAACGCTTGCAAAGCCTTTTTTTTTTTTTATTTAATGAAAGGAGTGTAAGCTTATCTCACCATCTCCTCGTCCTCAGCCAGGACCAGGTCGTAAGCGCTCATGGCTACACAGAAGATGATAGCCGTGACTCCCTCGAAGCAGTGGATCCACTTCTTCCTCTCCGACCGCTGGCCTCCAACATCAAACATCCTGCGCAGACACACACAGTATAAACATGCCATTTTTATGGGAGAGCGGATGGGACTGAGGAGCGCAGGAGAAACAACACTTTTTCATGCTGACAGACAGACAGACAGACAGACAGCAGCTTCAAGGTCTCCCTCTGGAAACGTGAGTGCTCTCTGCCTCTCTGTACGGTGAATACATGTCTGCCTCTTCCTCTCTTCGGGGCAGGGTGTTTCGCTGCACTGGCCTTGTCATTTTTCCTGGCATTTGTTGGCATTTTGGTTCAGTGCAGTTGCTGTGGCAACAGGCGGCCTTAAGGCAGGTTGAGGCATGGCAGCGGCAGGTTTCTCACTAAGCTCCTATATGACTTATTCATGAAGATGGAGGGTACCTAGATGGATGAAGGGAGGATGCTGGATATCTGGACGGTGCCATCCTGAAGCTTTTTAGCTAAAGGTAGAGTGAAGCTATTTGTAGCATCGCAGAGAGACTCTTATTCTTCCTGCTAAGCAGTTTTCACTTGGCAGAATTTGGTTCATTACAGCGCAACTTTGACTCCCGTGGACGGCCAGTTTTACGCTGAGCAAGCAGAGCTCATTATAACAGTGACACACTTTAGACTGTTTACCTCATCTCCAGCGCTGCTTACATAGGCTAAATATATCACGGCAGTGCAGCACTGAGGAGGTGCTGGAGGTAAACATGTGCTAGATGGATTTGGTTTATGTCTTCCAAAGAGAAATAAAATAAATCAAGACATAAATATGAGGCTTATTACATGCGGACACACAGCAGGCACAGAAGCACAAACACCTTTTCATTTCCACTGTCTAGTTAAAGCAGCTGAAGTGAAGTCTGTCTCACAAACAATTTCCTCTGTTGTTTCCGAAGCCTTAGTAGTGACTAACGTCTCCATCAGATATAAAAGACTACGTGTTTGCGTGTGGTCTGAGGGCTGACTCCAGATTTCATTATCTCCATGGGGAATATATGTATAAGCAATGACAAAACATTTACATTGTAAAAACAAGACAACTTCTGAGAAGCATGGCTGAAGAGTGGCATTCAAAGAAACAAACTAAAGGGGTAATAATAAGTTTGTATTCCATAATAAATGTTTTCATAATGAATATGCGTAATCCTGCTGTGATAACCACTCAGTTACAAAAACACCACACATATGCATATTGTTGTTGTGTGGGATAGAAACATCTGTTTATGTGTCACACATATTTATGGGTTTGTTCTTCACTGGAGGTTTTCCCCTCTTCTGTTTCTCTGTGTGAGCGATCCCACTGTAACCGGACTGAGTGGGATGATCTGTTTGGGTTAAAGACATCTTGAACCCTAAAATGAGACCGCAACTTCACAAATCGGAAAACAAATGTTTTCCTTTCTGTAAACTTTATTGACTTTCCAAAAAGGAGAAGCAAACACACAGAACATTCTTAGTACAAACATAAATGCATGACTCATAAGCGCACACACACAGAGTCATTTTCCTCAGTCTGCAAACTCCGACGGTCATTGGTGATCATTATTGTCAACAGCAGTTGATATTTTCACGAGATATGCATTTTTGATTGCTTTCTCATAAAGTTTCAAATCTGAGTACCGTTATCTTCAAATAATAACACGGTGCTGCATTGAGAACGTCTGAGAGATCAAAATGTGTTTCACTGCTTTTCTAATGACTTGTATTATTACTGCAAAAATATTTCAGGCAACCGTCAGAACTATTCAAACAGAAATGTGTTGATATACTTCAGGTGGCGAGTTTGAGCCAAATCAAATAATTGCTGTAACCTGCTGAGTCCTGAAAACATCTCACCCTCTCTGATCAGTTTAGTTACTAGATGATGATTATTAAATACAGTATATGTCCTTTGCTGTGTGAAATAGCGCCAAAGCCACTCTAAAAATAAGTTTAAAAAATGATTACAAGGTGTTTTCGCTTGTAATAAGTAAAAAATAATAAGTGTCTTGGTGAGATTACTTGAAATAATTTGTAATTAGGCCTTTCAAGATAAAAAGAGATCTTGAAATTAGCTAAAAAAAAAAACTCATTTTGAGCTATATTTCACCAGTACATGTATTAGGAAGAGCTGTGTGTCGTAATAACCCTGTGATGCTCAAAAGTAGTATTTTGTCACTTAAGATATTCAAGATGCATTGTCTAAAAACAAGTCACTGAAATGTTACTTGTTAGGTGATTGTGTCTTACATTAAGTGTTATGAGATATTTTGACTAGTAATTAGTGGGGCTGTCAATCGATTAAAATAGTTAATCGTGATTAATCGCACAGTTTTTATCTGTTCAAAATGTACCGTAAAGGGAGATTTGTCAAGTATTTAATGCTCTTTTCAACATGGGAGTGGTCAGATATGCTTGCTTTATGTAAATGTATGTATATATTTATTATTGGAAATCAATTAACAACACAAAACAATGACAAATTTGGTCTAGAAACCCTCACAGGTACTGCATTTAGCATAAAAAATATGCTCAAATCATGCTGACATGACTTCCACAAAACTACATGTGATTATCATAAAGTGGGAATATCTGTAAAGGGGAGACTCGTGGGTACCCATAGAACCCATTTTCATTCACATATCTTGAGGTCAGAGGTCAAGAGACCCTTTTGAAAATGGCCATGACAGTTTTTCCTTGCCAAAATTTAGCGCAAGTTTGGAGCGTTATTTAACCTTATTCGCGACAAGCTCGTATGACAGTGTTGGTACCGATGGATTCATTAGGTTTGTAGTTTCATATGATACCAGTATCTTCACTCTCTAGCTTTAAACTTGAGTTGCGTTAAAGAATTTAGCGCCTTTAAAAAAATTTGGCATTTATGCATTATTATTGCATTAACTTTGACAGCCCTAGTAATTAGACAAATATACTTGGTAAGAATTTGCATTTTTGCAGTGATTTCATGTGTAAATTAGTAGGGTATGGCCGTTTGCAGGTGACATGAAATGTTGAGCTGCACAATATAAACTGATTTGCACACTGGTTTCACAAAATGAGCAGTTGAGTGAAAAACTGTAAAAGGGGGATCTTACTTGAAGTGCAGGTCCTTGAAGGTGAAATGCGTCTCCACGATGCCGGTGGTCTTCACTCGGGTCCGCAGCACGTCTTGCTGTGTGGGGATGTAATCTGGCTTGCCTATCCTCTCCAGGTCATTCAGGTAGCTGATGGGAACACGGACACAAACAAGATAGATTAAATAAAAAGCACCGTGTGTCCTGGAACCTCGCGGAGAGAAAGGGATCTTAAGTTGTTGTGTTGAGGTAAGGTGTAAGGGTTGTTTCGGGTTAAAAAGTCTCATCTGTTCCTTCACGCAGGCATGAGAAGTGCCTCATGCTGGCCCTCTAACAGCACTGTGTCCCCGCAGCACAGTCAGGTTCATATTTACAGTCATGAGTTGATGTGCTGTCACAGAACAACACAAGGCTGCTGCTTTACCTCCATAACAGTTCACACATTCACCCTGTTTCACCTCACTTATCACCTTTTTTTAAGGAATCATGAATAATCATTCCATAAAAGTACATTTTTATTCAATGCATTTGTGGGAAACATGTTCTGAAACTTTGTATTCATTCTGAATGCCTTAAAGGTCTAATTGATAACATTTTTATGTAGATGAATCATTAAAAAAAAACAAAAAAAAAAAACGATTGTTAATTAATGATTTCAAAAATGTTGACGGTTCCAAAATGAATGTTTTGTTTTTATCTATGGAAGAGTATAACGACGTTGGTACCACGTGGTGTCCCTGTGTCGTCACTGACGTTAGCAAATATTAGCTCTTAGCTTAATCGTCCGAACAACAATAATCCATAAAATTACAATTTGGCATATTTAAACAAAACCAACAACGACAACTACCAACAGCCATAGTCCTTACAACCTTAACTAACGTGTTGTCACTGGCTAGTTGGTCAAAATTAGAAAAATAACAGCTTCGATCCCCGAGGAGCTACGTTAGCATTAGTGACGGTTGCGTCCAGCTACCTAACGTTAGAGTTCCCTCAAACAATATATAACAAAGATGCGAATCAGAGCGGTATAGGGAAGTGGGTATACACAATGCCGGCTGAAAAATAAGCAGAGATACTGCGTACACCTACCACCAAAGATTCATTACTTGACATGAATGTCTGAGTCACTTCACTCGACCATAAAATATGCAGGTTGTGCAACGAACTGGCAACAACTTGTTGTGAAGTGAATGCAATGGAACGGGGGAGGGAGAATGCAACATCTAGTGGCTGAATGTTATCAATGTTATCTTTAAGAGATAGGAAACAGCTCCACCCAAAATCTAGTTGGAGGATAAAATATATTGTCCGTTAGAACCAACCATGCTATTGAATACAGAGATTGTAAAGATGAATATCACATACTGCACTATTCCAGCCACGGAGAAAAGCATCAACAGCAAGTTGTGCAAGGTCAGCAAAATAGATAAAGCATGGTAAGGAATATTTCTGGTAGCTGTAGTGTTTTCTGATTACATTTTCTTAGTGAACTTTGTCAACAGTCACAAAATCCTGTTGTATGGTCACCGACGTAAACACGTGCTAGTCTTTTCACATGCACACGCACAAAACACAGTGACTTTTGTTTAAACCGCCTGATATACTACGACAGCCACGATTGATTTATGATATTAGAGAACCTGACTTCAGGCCAGCATGCCTAAAGTCTGATAAAAGCAATAAATACAAGCCCGCAATCAACATTTACACATAAGATGTTACCATGGGAGACACACAAAAGGCCAAACATATAATATTCAGCCGCATTAAAAAAAAGTTGTTGAATAACAAAGTGTCGGTGCTGGATGTAATCCCATACAAGCCACAGCCCGGGTGTAGATATTAGAGCCTCTGCACCACCACTACTTCGTGCCACGTGTCTGACAGTTTAATCATTATCCTGCTCCCCACAGAGAGAGCTTTAGGCTGCTTTTGTAGTCCACACATCAGATATTGTAACACCGCTTGATTTGGCCATTTGGGTTTATAAGCCTTGAAGATTAATTGAATTTGGTCGGCTTACACTCTAATAAGGAAAGCAGTGTGACAGAGAATCATCGATGGCAAAATAATGGTTGTTTGATAAAGTTTTACAAGAGATTATAACCGCTTCACCGTGTTTATTCTGTCACTGGAGTAAACAATCATCAGAGATCTAGTGTGGGACCATAATAGACTTCATATTGCTGCACACAGAACAATTACGGTGTAAGGAGAAGAGAGACCATTTCATTTTTATACACCCAGACGTGTGAAAAGGTCTCGTTTCCTGAAATAATGATTAATAATAATTTCCAGAGTGTACAGTACATGGCCCCTTCTATCAAACCAGTGAGAGAGAAGAGAGAAGTCTCTGAACCATCCCTCTCTCTCTTTATCCATCCCTTCCGTTCTCTGGCTCTCAGCAGGTGCTCAGACATGGATCATGGTCTAGTGCCAGACTCATTAGTCCTCTCTTATAGCAACCGACTCTCTCGGCGCTCTGCAAAGCCACGATGAAACATCGTACATTGTCCCCTCTCCCACCTACTAAATGTGAGGCCCCGTTAGCGGTATGCTTCCAGGTTCCTTCGGCTTTAACGAGAGCAGTGAAGCAGAGATGGTGAAGTTATGATTATAGCGGCCAACACAAACAGAGAACAATATCACTCCCCCTGGAAGTTAAATACAGCCTGCAGAGTGGCTGCAAAGCAATCATTTGTGAAAGACTTAACACTCCCCTGATATTTTTTTACAGCACATTCTGGACGGTGTCATAGTTTTATCAAAGGCCTTGTGTATTAAACAGAAATCAGTGCAGTTAATGCCTGCTGCAGCTGGTGGGGAACGCAGCTAAAGGCTCTCTGTTTTCACTGGATCTCCATTTCAGAGCAGCAGTTCGTCCCAGAGGGTCAGAGTGATAGCCACCTCTCACCTCGTACCAGCAGCCTCTCACAATAACCCCGTGCTCTCCGTGTTATTATACTGGTACATGATAACAACGCGGCCAAAACACTGAGTGCTCAGAAATGAGGGTCATTAGGGTGATTAAGACCTGTTGAGAGAGGCTGAGGTCGCTGTGTTGTTGCAGATTAGAGACGCGACTGGTTTTAAAAGTGAAAGCCACTGGTTAAACAACACAGTGATGCCTTGCCTTCACTATTAATAACTGCAGCTGCTCTTGACCTGTACCTTCTCCACTGCCAGTGCTGTGATTCTGAGAAATGGCCTTTTCACAATATGAGAAATGATAAAACTGAATCCAGCAGAGAAAACTTTTAAACTACTAAAGCAGAGAGTATATGGTGTTTGTGAAATAAACAGAAAAGGGGGATGAGAACGCGTTAACGCAAATTTGTTATAACGCCACTAATTTCTTTAACGCATTAGCGCAATTCATCTTCCGGAGGTTGTAGCTGGCTCAGTTTTAAAGCTAGAGTAAAGATACTGGTATCATATAAAACTAGAAAACATAAGGAATCCAAACTTGTGCTAAATTTTGGTGAGGAAAAACTGGTATGGCCATATTCAAAGGGGTCCCTTGACATCTGACCTCAAGATATGTGAATGAAAATGGGTTCTATGGGTACCCACGAGTCTCCCCTTTACAGACATGCTCACTTTATGATAATCACATGCAGTTTGGGGCAAGTCATAGTTAAGTCAGCTCACTGACACACTGACAGCTGTTGTTGCCTGTTGGGCTTGAGTTTGTCATGTTATGATTTGAGCATATTGTTTATGCTAAATGCAGTTCCTGTGAGGGTTTCTGGACAATATTTGTCATTATTTTGTGTTGTTAATTGATTTCCAATAATAAATATATACATACGTTTGCATAAAGAAAGCATATTTACCCCCTCCCATGTTGATAAGAGTATTAAATATTTGACAAATCTCCCTTTAAGGTACATTTTGAAGGGATAAAAAATGTGTGTTTAATCACGATTAATCATGGACAATCATGCGATTAATTGCAATTGATGACAGCCCTAATAAATACAAATGTGGATGGCTGCATTACTTACAAACGTTTTCAGTACTTTCATATAATGTTTGTGCCGAAACAGCTGTGACATATTTAGCTGGCCTGTGTCACATGACTGTAGAAACCAAAGAACCTAGCGCACAGCGGCGCACACTTTCACATCAAACGTGAAAGAACGGCAGTTGAAGCGTAGGGTGGTGGTGCTACTTGTAGCCTACCTGCAGATAAAAATACAGCAAGATGCACTACTTGTGACAGTAAAGTGTCACATACAGCAACAAGAGTAACCTCTTCAAAAATTGAAAAACAACACACCCTGAAAGTTATAAGGAGGCTTATTATTTAATCATAGTGTTTCTACATTTTTATTTAATTGTACTCATATTTGCTTTTGTAATAACTGGGTTATTAATGGACGGTGTGTGTTATGTGATTTGTCTTTGAATGTAATGATCTTTTTTTTTTCTTTTTTTTAAATGACCAATATTTTTGAAAAAAGAAATGATCAGACTGATATTGTTAAAATTGTTACAAAAATTATCGGTATCGTATTGAATTAATAAAGTTTGGCATCGCCCATCCCTGCTCTAAATGCAGGGTGAACAGCATACAATTATTACAGAAACATTTCCTGCTCTGCCCCTCAAACCATAATGAGAAATTTCTATTTTAAAATCAACTGCAATTTACACATATTTTTACTGCCTTATCCCAACTTCTATCAATACATCATTCTGATATGTCATTACCAGCAAAAGTCTGGTGTCAATGTTTTCTGTGCATAATAATCCACATATAATTTTGAAACTCAGTGATCCATATAATAGCCTTGATGTTATTTGATGTCATTATGGCACTCACTAGGCTGCTGAATCATTGAGCTGGTACTCTCGAGCCCGTGTGAAGCAGCTCTGGACGCCGCCGTCAGCCCACAGCCGTTGCATGACGTTGGACAGGTCGTCTGGCAGCATGCCCTGCTCCTCTGCTGCTGCTGACAGGGCAAACAGTTGGCGAGCATCGTCCTGACGAGAAAAGACACGCATTAGATAGAGTAGGTCTTTAAAAAAGATATCAACTGTATTAACCCTCATTATTTTTCTTCACTGGACAAAGCTGATAAGCGTGACTATGCAGAGCTTGATTTAGGTATTTTGCTTATCTCTAGCAAGGCTCAGTAATGATGGGCCTCAATGCATTTTATTACTATAAAGCATATGATAACAGAGTTCAGATTTGCAGTGAAAGGACTGTTTACTGTATACCATGTATATAGTATTGTTCTCATCATTGACATTCATGATTAACTGTGACAGAAGCTTTTTTGGAACGTAACCAGCAGGAAAACTAAACAAATACAGAGCAGAGATTCATTGCGCTGGTCATTTTCTGCATCAACTTGCCTGGCCGACATAAATCAGAGATGGTGAGTGGTCGTCAGCATGCTGCCTTGCCAAAATAAAAATTGCGGCTTGATGTTGTTACTTAGGAAATTGCAGATAAGAGCTACGAACGCAAGAAAATGTTCCAAAATGGGAAAAAAAACAGCATTTTTCTTTCCATGTTATGTAATTTGAACCTATGCCCTCCATACTTCCATACGGAAGTCAAATTTGACATGTCTTAACCTTTCTCGACCAATGAAATTGCACAAGAGGAAGTGAAGAAACAGCGTAAAGTAAACCAAAGAGGGAGGCATAGTATGACTAGAAATGATGTATTCATCATTGGCCTAATTGGCACTGGGCCATCACACAGTCATCTGCCATCAAACTTTGCACTGTAATGATTCCATCGATTAAGGCGCAGTGGTCTGGAAAAAACAGACGCATAAAAATGGTAGACAGACAGTACATTAATATTTACATTAATAGCATTTACTTGTCTTAATCATTACCCTGAGACACCCATAATAAGTGAGCAGGGAGGTGTTCTGCAACTGAACTTTGTTTATACTCACTAAGAGCACGAGAAGGGCATCGTCCACAGCTTACGTCACCTTCATCTCACCGTTCTGACTCTCTGTGTTTGACACTGGACAAGGCCTTACATAAACCTCTGATGTTAGCTATTGAGAGCAAACTTCCATGTATTAGTTAACCATTGTCTGGCCCTCCACTCTATCTCAGCTGCAGGTCACTGTGTAAGATAGCAGCCTTTTACGGTGTACCACGTGGAAGTAATCACAATCCTGTGACAAACACAAGCAGTTTTAAATGGACGGACGTCAGAAGAAAAGAGTGCAGAATACCGTGGCTTTCTCTCCTTCACCTACCCAAATAATAAGCCTTCAGTTAACCTGAAATACAGTGAAATGTTTGCAACTTCTGATGTGAAAGCAGTTGACAGCGGGTCATGAAAAAAATGATACAAGTGTAAGAGGTATGCACTGTACCAACTACTATTTGCTTACCAATAGTTTGCAGCATTTGTCATGTTTGGCAAACAATGAAAGCAGCTTGTTCCTTGTGTAAAAGGCAAACCAGTTCAGTCACACACTGATTTCTGAATATTGCTGATTGCTGAATGCTGAATGCTGAATGCTGAATGCGTTCCCTCTGGCTGTGAGACAAATATTGTCTTTTTAATTGAAATCTGTGAAATGATCCAGGATACTCAAAGCTCTCTGCAGCGAGGGAAGGTGTATACTCAAATAAACTAATTCACTCTGTCCGGCAGAACTTGCCATGCAGAGCTAGCTACCTTCGAAGAGCCAATCCTGACATATACCAGGTAGTCAAAAAGCTCTTTCCACATAAAAACCATGTTTATCCATCTGCGCTGGAATGAAGGTCATCCGAGAGAGGGACATTTGGAAAGAACAAAAGTATCAAAGGTGTACAGAAACTACAAAGTAAGGATTATTGGGGTTACAAAAAAATCTGTATTGAATTGCCTGCATTGCAGAATGCATGTTTTATGATAGTTAATACTACCAAGCATAGTAATATGAAGGGAAATATGTGCCATTGAGTTGAATTGTTAGATTGTGTAAAAGGAATGACGGCGGTCTCCTAACACAATCTTTTCAAGTTCACTCTGATGTAGGAGTTGACAGACTGCATTATCATCTATAACTAAAGATACTTAAAGTGTCAATAGACAGTGAGAGAAATCACTCTGATTGGCTGTTCAGCCTAAACGAATCAGTGCACGACAAGAGAAACTGAAGTGAGGAAAGCAAGCCGAGTAAAGTCAAGAGGAAAAACACAGAAAGCTCTTCTCCTTTTTCATCTTTATCTCATCTGATCATTCAAATACACAAAACTACATGGCCATCTGGAATGAAGCTAAGTGGCGAGTGAGAGTGGTGTGAAAATGGCCGCTTTATTTCATGTTCGTATCATAACAACGGGTTGTATATTCGCAGTCCTCGGTCTTTGGTTTCCATTTTGAATGACGAATACGACGCAGAGCGTACGTGTTAACCGGCCGTCGGCTGTAGTCTTTGCAGTGAGCTCGAGTGCAACTTCTCGGCCCAGTCAAAGACGATGTGAGGCGACGCAACAGTCGGCCAACCCAACCAACGGAGGCAACAAGTACTAGCAAATCAGAGGCAGAGCAGGGCGGGCCATTCGTATTTTAGCAGCCAGCACCAGCCAGCAGCAAACATCTACGTAAAAGAAAAGGTTGAAAAGTTGTCTGTTTAATTAGAAATTATCTTTCAAATGATCCGTGAGGATAGAATATATGAATCACATTTATGAGACAATGGGTCTGTAGAAAAAGGAATGTCATTTTCTCCTCTCATGAGTAATGCCTGAATTTTATTTCTGTCATCTTATCTCCCTGGGTGGAGATGATTTACTGTTTCCTTCAACAGCACACACACACACACATAGAAGCGGGGACAGAAAATACATGGCCCTGCTGGAGTCCATCTTAAGCATCTGCTACCCAGAGTTGATTTCCGAGTAGAGACTGTCACAGCGCACTCGAGAGAAATTCTTGAGCTGCATAATTTCTGCTGCCTCAAATCCTCAAGGATAGATATGGGTGGTTAGGATGGAGGCAGAGTGGAGGCAATTAGCAGGGATGATATCACTGAACTGAGTGCAGCTTTTATACTATACTTTAACAGGTTCCCAGAAGGTTTTGTTACTACCTTTAACATGGGAACAATATGGCATTGACGCTACTTTGTGTCTGTTTTTAAATGCATCTGTAATGTTTGTTTATTGGGCTAATATACTTTTAATGAATCCAAAAGGAGGCACATTGGTTGGAGATGCTCTCTAGCTCGCACGTCTATCGAGTTTTGCAACAGCTCATGCTGCCGCATAATCTTCTTTCTACAACAACACTCCTATCTTTACGTTTTTTTGGAAACATCATTTCACTTCCGTCTTGCTGCTGTAGACAGTGACGACGTGTAAAAAGTTACAAATTTCAGTGTCAACTTTAGTGTCAGATACCTACCGCTCTAGTAGTTTCCTCATAGTCGATCTTAAGGTTGGCCATAGCTTTGATGATGGCCATGATGGACTGGATTGTGTTGCTGTAGACAACAGCTCTGTACTGCTTACACTCATCTTCTGAGTATCCATCCTCGTGGATAATCCTGAAAACAGAGACCAGAGGGAGGGAGGGGAAGAGCAAGAGGATAAAAAAGATTAGTATGTAATTTAAGATAAAATCCCAATGTGACAATGAAACATAATAATGAGGCAACATTCAGGCTGCCCTAGGTGGAAGTTGTTAGGGCCGTATGCAGCCTGAGAGGAAGATTGCAGGCACTACTCACGGCCAAAAAAGTACTTTTATCACCTCCGTGCATTTTTGGGGTGAAAAATAAATAAATAAAAATAATTTAATCTTTTAGTCACTGTTAATCTTTAAATAAAATAGGTCATAATTGTCCATCAATCAAAGATAATGCAGTAAAGTACAGGGCTTTTTTATCTTGCTAACTATTTCATCTCATTGTGAAAAGGTTGTCCATTATATGTAACAATAAACCTCATTTAAGTTATATATTTAATTGTTATTTCATTAGATGACCTAGTACTGCATGAATGAGATCGCAAATCCCAATACTTCTGGGTTGTGGTGCTGGGAAAATCCAGCCGCTTTGGTATCTCTCAGCTGGAAGACACTAGAACAAATATTTACTTGCTTTTGGAGCAGTGGAAAGAGACGGAAAGAAAGAGGCATGCGGTTGGAAAAGCATCATGGGGCTGACAGAGGCTGCTGGGCTGGAAACCAAACAGAACCGTCTCCCCTGGCCCGTCACGGCCCACAGACCAGAGTCACACAGCCAGGAT
The DNA here is from genome assembly GCF_015220745.1 of Sebastes umbrosus. NCBI lineage: Eukaryota > Metazoa > Chordata > Actinopteri > Perciformes > Sebastidae > Sebastes > Sebastes umbrosus. The sequence continues at coordinate 27,174,548 of NC_051269.1, read as the reverse complement.
GCTCATTGGTTGTGTGATGTGCTGAATGGGACCTCATTAAAATGCAAGTGAGCCCACTGTGAAACACTGTGAGGCACAGCCAAGAGGACTGAAAGCCCACAGTGTTTTCCCCTCAACCAAACAATACTTCTAATAATTTCATACAAACATTTTGATTGGCTTGATTGTGAAGCACTTTGCAAACTTTGTTTTAGAACACACCAATCAAATATTACTGCCGTTTTGCTGCTACTACTATTGCTGTTTTTTGGTAATGCTTTTATCTATTTTTTTAGTTATATTTTAACTAAATCGAGAGAAGCCATGCGATATTTCACTGTACCCGACTAAAATGACGATTAAGATCATTCTTTTTCTTGGGTATTTTATTAAGTTGGCAGGGAAGTATAGCTAGACACAATGTGTGATATTGTGCTTTCTACAAATGAACACTTTGTTTAAATCAGGCAGCAACCTCCGGTTCTGAAAAGTGAAGCCAATGCTGAAGTGCCTTAAACTTGCATTCTTTCTAATGGCCAGCAGGGGGCGACTCCTCTGGTTGCACAAAGAAGTCTGATTGTATAGAAGTCTACGAGAGAATGACCCTACTTCTCACTTGATTTATTACCTCAGTAAACATTGTAAACATGAGTTTATGGTCTCAATCGCTAGTTTCCAGTCTTCTTTAATACAGCATGATGTTCATTTAGTAAATGATGGTCCCATTTAGAGTCAAATAGACCATAAAGCAGGGTATGCTTTAGGGCGTGGCTACCTTGTGATTGACAGGTCGCTACCACGGCGTTGTCCGGTCTGGAAGTTGTCCATGTTTTCGTTGTACAACTTTAACCCTTTCACAGTGTGTTTTCAATTCATGAAAGTTAATTATAACATTTTGGTCGCCTAAAAATGTAATATTCAGCGATTGGTTCTACTCCACCCTCCTCATTTCACTTCTGGTTGCAAAAAAACAAGATGGCGACCGCCAAAATGGTGATCTCGAGGCTTCAAAGCAGCAGTCTACTTCTAATATACAGTCTACGGTTTAAATGCAGATTTATCTTATCTGAATGTATGTAGTCTCTTTCAACATATAAATGATCTATTGTTAACACATCTGTAACTACAGTGGGAAGCACTCACAGTGCACTCAGCATGCTGATATTTGGACAATACCTAAATACTGGCAATTTTAGAGCTGTGAGTGATACTCATTTGGCAACCAATTATAGGAAAACAGTATAATAACACAAGATTAGATTAAATATGTAGCAATAGTAAAACAAACAAACTGGTAAAACAAAACTTTGTGTTGATGAAGATGGTTGTGGCTACGAACCGGGCCAAAGAATCAGGAAAAGAAGAATTTTGCCTCTACACCACATAGTTCATGAGTTATGATTTAAACAAAAGCAAAAGCGTTTTCATTGACCAGATGACATCACTATCCACACCTAAAACAAACAACTTTCCATCAGATCGGTTGAGCACTTTTAACATATCCTTCAGATTGAATCAGACAAACTGAACTGAAAACTTGGCCACTGTAATCATATTGTGCGGACTCTGTGAGCTGCTTCCTTCTCATTTAAATATTTCATTACTGCGGTGTTAAAAATAACTTTGCAAGCCTAGTGTCAAACAAGGGGAATTTTTTTGGTAGAATACAATAAACTGGATTACACTGAAATCCCATCATTGATGCTGTCACATCCTGTGACGGTCACATTTTTTGCAAGCATGATTATCTTTTTTTGTCACAACATGCAAGTCTAGTGTCAACCGGAGGGATTTTTTCTCAATTGTTCTTAAGAACTTCAAAACTAGATTAAAAGAAACCCCATCATTAGCACCGCAGTTTCCTGTGACTCTCCCAAACGCATAATTGATCCCTTTATCAGAATTATGAATAGAAAAACCCACACATAGTATCTCTGAAATCTATTATTTCAGAAAAAAGACAACCAGATGCACCAAAATGTTGCTCACACAAGTCTGAGTCTAGTGTGGGACTGTTTGTTCTCTATTTTTAGGTAGCTGAAGGAATTCACTCCTACTCCTCTGAGAGCGAAGAGAAGACAGCGGTGTTGTGTTCTTTTCATTCAGTGTCAGTTAAAGAGCTCGATAGACCTTTTTCTCAACAGACATTTTGACACGTCATAGCCGCATTACAATTCCAGGGCCCTGGTATTGTGTATGAATCATCAACGTTATGAATAAAACTTGTGCTTTTTCTTGCTATGGCAAGTCAAAAAATGGGAAATAAGTCTATATGAGTTAGGGGTGGGGAAAAAAAATCGATACAGCATAGTATCGCGATATTTTGCGTGGTAATATTGTATCGATACACAGACTTCAGGTATTGATCTTTTATTATATAAACTATTAACCTCTTAACAACATGCTATTCTGTCTTCCAGAGGTTGTAGTGGGCTCAGTCTTAAAGCTTTAAAAGGGGTCCCTTGACCTCTGACCTCGAGATATGTGAATGAAAACACTGAGATGAACGGAGCGAAAACTGCATCTTATCAGATAAAACAGATGTTGATAATGCAATATATCTTATCGCAATACCCAGCATATTGCAAAATGTTCAAAATCGCAATAAGATTGCATCGTGATAATATCGTATCATGATATTATTGTATCATAATGATCTGGTGACTCCCACCCCTAATATAAGTGGGTTTAAGTGACCTCAGTGAGTGGCTTAAAAACAATCAAACAAACCAAAAATTTAAACAGAGGAATAATTTGGCCATTAGGATGCGTTTGTTTTTGTGTTTTTTGTATGTCTCTATGTGTACATACGTGTACATGTAAGTGGTGGAGAAGATTGTTAATGATGTATCAAAAGCGGAAGCATCCAGCGTGTACACTGATGTGCACATGTGAGAGGATTTTAGGGAACAGTGCATCTGAGAGCTTTGTCAAACCGCTTCAGTCAGTGCAGCAAGACTAAACAGGAACACTAACTTTCATTCATCAGCTGTGGAAATTAACATTTAACGCCATCTCCTCAACCCTTGTTTAAGGACAAGTAGGGAGAGTTTCCGAGAGACCGATAAGAGTGAGCTTTCACAGACAGGAAACGAGCCGTTCCATTTATGCTTCACTACACAGTAATCAGAGCCCAGGCTACGCAGAGGACAACAAAAACAAATGTTTGTGCTCCTCCTTGCTCACATCCTTTCTCACATCTTTTGAGACTGAAATTGTCGCCCTGCCAGTTGTCGCTGGCCATGTCAGCTTGTACATATTAGGCTTTTTCTTCGATTGACAAACTGGAAACCTTTAGGATTATTGATTTTATAACATCCTCCCACAGTAAGCTTTAAGTGGCTCACTTTATCTTAACGTTGCAAGGCTATTACGGTCTTCCCTACACAATTTTTGTTTTAAAAACATCCTTTGAGAATCGGTTAGACCCAACGGCTGGAAGCAGGAACAATCAGCAAACCAAGAGACGCTGTTTACATGATGGCATGACTCACTGCCTCTCCAACATCCTCCCAAAGTACACTTTAAGCCGTTCACTTTATCTGCACGTTGTGAGGCTATTACAGTTTTCCTTACAAGATTTTTGTTTTAAAAACATCCTTTGAGAATCAGTTAGACCTTACTGATGGAAGCAGGAAATATCAGCAAACCAAGAGATGCTAGTTAATGGTGACGTGACTCACTGCCTCTTGAAACTCTCAAATGTTGTGTGTACTTTCATAGTCGTTTCTGCTCAGCATTGCAAATGTGAAATAAAATGAACCATAATTCAGCAAATGTATGTTTCATTTCTTGCTTTAAATTTATACAGAGTCCAATCTTGGTATATAATAAGAAATTTGACAGCGTTTCAGGAACATCTTCCATGTTTTTCTAGTTTTTTAATCTTAAAAAAAAACAGTGACGGTCGAGTGAGGGGTGGATTAGTCAGAATCTGGTGAAGGAAAAGTTCATGCGGATGTTTCAGTATAGAGGAGCACTGTCAATCATCTTTTGTACACCCTGACTAAAATGATGTCCATCCTTAGCAAATGCTTACCAAAGCCTTGTCAGATTACAATCAGTGCAGCAACAATGGTGGGCTTTCTTTGCCAGGCTCATTCTGGATTGCACCCGGGCAAAAAAAAAAAAACAGGACTGGAAGCATTTGCACTGAATTAGATGGAACCCAACAGCACAGAGGAGTGCGGAAACACATGTCAAAAGACATCTATGTTCTGCGCAGTGACTGGACTCCCCAATCGATTTGATCCATCACTTAACAACTGTTTCTCTGGTGATAGATGTTCATGGTGCAGTGCCTGTTAATGGCCTATTTCAAGCCTGCTGGCTCTGAGCCAACGAGTGCCAAGCGAACTGGGCCAAACTCTATTCATTACTCGCCATATCAGCCAGCTAGAACGATTGCATTTATCAGAGGGGGGGACATCCCTGTGTACAATATATCAGCTGCAGTGCAGAGGAAGATATAGCTCGCCTCTGTGTGTGTGTGTGTGTGTGTGTGTGTGTGTGTGTGTGTGTGTCCATGACAGGGCAGAGAAGGATGTTTCCTAATAGAAGCTACTGGAAGAGGTCATTTGGCACCTGCTTTACTCGAATTTGAATAAAAAAGAATAATACTTTGAAAATGAAATTAGTTGCATCTTTTATAGATGAAGTGATCATTTTCAGAGCTTCTGGCTGATCTAACTGATGCGGACCGAGGAGATGCAGAACCCTCCCACTTATGGACTAATGCGTTCTGCTTCCTTCAGATTTCCTGTTTGGTCTCACTCTGGATTTTCAGTGAAACAACAACAAACAAGTTACATGGCAATAGTTAAAAGCTTGTGCCCATCCTTGACAATTTTGCTTAGTTTTAACAACCCAGTGTTTTTTTTAGTCAGACTCTTGACATGGGGTTCTACATTAGACCTTTCTCTTGTGCTATCACAACAAAAACATGTGTGTCGCGTCTCACGTAGGCTGTATGTTGATGTATTTGATTAGAACCTAGTGCATCAAGTCAGATACTAGGATCCCACATCTCGTAGACACGGTAAACAAGACCCCATATGAAGGCACCAACAGTCACCGTGACGTCACCCATTGGTTTGAGGACTGCCATTTTGAAGCCTAGAGTTTGGCATTTTGGCTGTCGCCATCTTGTTTTTTTGCAACCAGAATTGACATGAGAGGGAGCAGCTAAGTAAAGCTGAACACTGAATAAGACATTGCAGGTGACCAGTCTTACAATTAACTTTCATGAACTGAAAACACACTGTGAAAGGGTTAACGTTGTAAGACAAAAACATGGAAAATTCACACCCTAAAGCATACCCTGCTTTATGGTCTATTTGACTCTAAATGGGACCATCATTTACTAAATGAACATCATGCTGTATTGAAGAAGACTTGAAACCAGTGATTGAGATCATAAACTCATGTTTACAATGTTTACTGAGGAAATAAATCAAGTGAGAAGTAGGCTCATTTTCTCATAGACTTCTATACAATCAGACTTCTTCATTAGTTTCACGTCTCAGACCCGGATGTAGCCCACTGGTCAAACCTCAAAAGTACAGAAGCGGTCTGGAAAACGTAACATTTTTGCGATCAACCTTTTTTCAAATTTCCAACGCTTCTGTTCAGGGTTGTTTTTAAACATGAATTGAATTGAAAACATGATGATTCATGGGAACATGGGAGTCAACAATGACATGGCATTATGTTGTCCAAACACTATTCTAACTACTAGATTCAAACCCAGGATATCTTGCTGCACACTTGCTTCAATATTTACAAATTAATGTGCTGCTATAATTCTTCAATTTACCTTGATGCAGTACATACCGATCCTCAAATGAATGTTGGAAAATCATTGATATGTGAATATTCCAAATACATTTAATTGTGCTGTTAAACCATATATTAATTTGCCAGACATGATGGGAGGAAAAGCAAAAACAATGAGTAGTCACTCACTTCATCTGCTTCACAATGGTGCTCTTCCCCGACTCTCCAGCACCTGCAGAGAGAACAAAAACAGGCAAAGGTTAAAAATACACTCCCGTTAGCTGAGAAATGTAAACAGGCAGGCAGCCAGCTTGGCCGTCTCACATCTGGACCCTTGTCCTGCTCACCTCCCTCTACCCCCCAGTCTTGCCTTCAGCAATGCAACAGATCTCACTTCTCATTTTCATCCTGGACCAGCCTCCTGTTCTCTCTTACTGTATACCTGCAGGGATTATCTGCTCTATCTGTAGTCTGAATTCAAATGGTAATACAGAGAGGTTTCTTAATTTCACAGTGGAATCATCCCGACCTCGTTCAGCCTCTAAAGGAACAATAACCTCCTGCCATCACATTCCCCTCTTTTTATTAAAAGACAAGTCCCTTTAACATTTTAATGGAAACGTCTGACAGGATATGGGCTTTTCTTATCCACTGCTATGTTTATTCTCATAGCCTGAGGCCAGAGAGAGCGCATCTGCCACAAGGAATCTAACACTACACACACAAACACACACACACACCCAGGGGCGCCTGTCAGTGCACTCTCCATTTGTACTCGCCCGGGGTGAAGCCTTTCTGAGATGACCCTCAAAATACACTACTACGCAGCATGCGGCAACGCACATGCACAGCGAGGCCTCTGGGTAGGAACGGGCAAAGATAGTTTCCACGGACAGCTGTCAGCTCCTACGCCTCCGTGGTGTATGAGCTCAGACTGGCTAATAGAGCAGAACGTGTGGTTTGCCTTGAAATAAAGACAGCTTTAACAAATATCCAACCGATTTTGACAGCGTGGCTTCACGAAACCTGGATGTGTACCAAGGCTGACCAAACATAAAACAAAACAAAAAAGGGTGTGAGCGTCTGGGGTTCGGGTGAAAGTGATTTTCTGTTGAAACCTACAAACACATTGTGCCATTCTCCGTTTTACATCCACCTCATGGTTCTGAAGTCCCCACTCTCCTCGCCACCAAGCAATTTGCAAATCACACTGTGACGAAGCGCTCATCCATCTGCTGTACAGTCTGCGGGCCATATTGTTAAGCAGAAGGAAAAAAGAAGGAAGAAATGCTCTCCGTGCCTCACTGCATACCTTGAATTTAAAACTGTAAACGGTTCCCTGCTGAAGAAAATGGGAAATAACTAAGATCCAGACTGATTCATTGGAAATGGGCAGCATGAATCTCACATAAATCCAGTTGTTTTGTCAGAATGCAGATGGAATACTTAGCCGTGAATAAATCATATGTGTCATTACAGACAAGCTTTGGTTCAAGCTGGTTAAAACCACAATAGTGGTTTAAAGCCTATAGACCAGGGCTGCCCAAGGTGGGGTCTGCCATAAGGTTATATATAGGCCATCAAAACAGTCTTTTCTTAAACCTCCACACACTAACTCTATAAAACTGTATCTATTAGAACATGCTCTTAGGTTAAAGCACTAATAAAGGAAAGTAATAATTCATAATTTTGCACAACAACACAGTAAGACAGACATGACAGAGTTTGTCCCTGGAGCCTCTGTGGCTCAGCTGCAGATACTGTATGAGAATCTGGAGCCAAACTGCCAGAACGTACTTTTCTAGACCTGTGAGTTCATGAATGTGACTGACCAGGGCCGAGCTAGCGGGCATTTCTCTCACCACACACACACACACACACATCAAGCACATGCTCTCCTGAAAGTAGTAAACATGCCCTTTGGAGTTTGTCCAGTGAACCTGAAACTGCTAACAGTTAGAAATGAGCGGTGAAGTTTGGCACATACAGTACCTTGGTGGTGCCACCGCTGCTTTGGTTAACAAATAGGTAGCAGCTCTCTTTGCTGTCTAATCCAAATAGACTTAAGCTCCTGGCAGATTTTGTATATTCTCAGTTTTTAAGCCTGTGCATGTGGAATCTGTCTGAAGTTTGAAATTAATTGACTGCAAAATACAGTCAGCTCCTCTTTACACGTCAGTAACTTTAATGTGAGAGGAACACACTCTAAAAAGTGCAACTGAAAGAACAACAGATTGGAGTATCAAGTGGGGTTTTATGTACGCCTGCAATAATCTTTATTATGAGTACTTAAGCGACCCACAATGTACTGTACATTCACATATGCAGAGGCAAGTGACGTTCCTTCACTGCAGTGTTTCGCTTAAATATTGCATACTTGTCAGCTGGCGGTAAAAGGCTGCCAACAACTGTACAAGCACTTGTACTTTAATAAGACGGTTTGCAAAATTCCAACACACACACATTTAGTAGGACAGCTGGGAACTGCTGAGGAATTATATATGGATGCACTGATACCGGATTAGATATTGGGCCGATACTGACTCAAACAGCTGGATCGGATATCGGTGACAAGGGGGCCGATCTATTAAATTCAATTCTATGTTTATATAATATCTATATTATATACTGGAATTTAAATTCCTGTTTAAAATGTAACCAATTTACATTTATATCATATACATTTATTTGTTACATTTTGTTTTTTACAAAGTTAGGAAAGCAATGTTTAAGTCAAACCTGATAAAAGAATGATCCCAGTCATTTCCACACAGTGAGGCATAAAACTTATAAATTATAGACGATATCCCAAATCCCAGGTATCGCTATCAATACCGGGTCTAAAAAAGTCGGATCGGTGCATCCCTAGAATCATAGAGGATGCAGTCACTTATGTGATACCTGTCGCGATCACTCTCAAGATTGGGACAATACGCATATGTTGGTGTTTCTGTGGCGGGAACTCAGTCCGCCTGATGACAGCCGGACTGATACCACTGATCCTGTCACTATTACACAACACACTCTGCCTGATCTGTGGCTAATACTGCATTATCACCATAGCTCCCTATGGACCGTCGAGGCTCAGGACTGCATGAACACACACACACACACACACACACACACACACACACACACACACACACACAAGCACACAGACCATTTCCTCATGCCCCATTGATACCAGTACTTTCCAAAGATTGTTAGGAACAAATTGTATGACTCAGCGCTGAACAAGCACAGCTTCTCTCTACAATAGGCTATATCTGGTGGCCTTGGTGACTGAATAGACCATAGGCATCATCGGATCTCACACAGTGCCAAAGTAGAACAAACTAAGTGGTAGGCTTTGCTTTGTTTTTATGTTTATAACTTAACAGTTTGACCAAGACACAGAGGAATGGGACTGCTTGTACAGAGCAGGGAATGAAGAAAAGTTGAGTTTGCAGGAAAATAAATACTGTCCACTGCCTAGCAACCAGGCAACATGTACGCCAGTTGTGGTCATCTTTGACTCATGGTAGAAAATGAGGAGAAAAAAAAAAAATAGGCAGAGGGGGAATTATAGAGGACTGCCAGTTCAGTCTCCAATTTCATCTGAATGACATTAGTTAGCTTCTGTATGTCGGTCACAACTCCTTCACCCTCACTAATAAAATACAAGACATGTAGAAAATGGAGGAGATTAAAGTATGAGAGTATGCTTACATCTCATCTCTCTGCGTGTGGTGGGGAAGGAGGGGCTATTAGCATGAAAATATGTAGTACTAGGAGAAAGCAGTGGGGAATTTGTAAATCTCCCAGCAGGACTCAGGAAATTGCCTGATTACAGATGGGTTACAATGTGACTGGCAGACAGGCAGAACCAACACGGAGATGGGTGCCAGGAGAACCTGTGCCAGGGAGCCCGCGAGATTACCCATGATGGTTGGACTCTATACACAAGTGTGTGTGTGTGTGTGTGTGTGTGTGTGTGTGTGTGTGTGTGTGTGTGTGTGTGTGTGTGTGAGAGGGGGTCATTAACAGAGACACAATCAGGTCAGATGACAGCCACAGTAAGTGAGCATGCATCCCCTACATTACATCGGCACATACAAACAGAAACATGAACTGTTTTAATCAATCCCAGGTGGCCACCACAGACTAAAGCGAACCTCCACTAATTGCAAAAAAAAGGAAATAATACATAGATCCCTTTGAGGCAGGTAAGATTTAAAAAACAAGGTGTGTTGTTGCCCTGGTAAACCTGATGGTTTCATTAATTTAGAGAGCAGATAACGGAAATTACTCGCGTTTGTATTTATAGCCAATCTGGGACTCATTGGTTTTGTGCTCGGCACCTCATTAGGAGTCAAATGAGAACACCTGTTACTGTTTGTTTGGTTTATGAGCAGGTATAGTGCCTGCTCAGGGCCGCCCGGGAATGAAATACTAATATCATTATCACACCAGGGGAAATCTGCCTGCTCCCACTGTGCAAACAGGTGGTTTTGGGGGTTTAGCTATAATTATCCAGCATACCTGTAGGTGAAATCTAAAAGTCCAGACGGGAAGACAAAATGTGTGAGAACGTTATATAGCCATGGATGGACAGCAGTGGTGTTTCAATGCCACACTTCTTGCTGAACTTCATCTCACTCACATGGACAAATGACTTGCTTGAGTCATAGACTGTATATAAGAAGTGGACGCAGTAACCGTGACGTCACCCACTGCCGCTTTGAAGCCTTAAGTTCAGCATTTTGGCCGTTGCCATCTTGGCTTTTAGCAACCAGAAGAGACACGAGAAGGTGGAGCTAAGTACAACCGAACGCTGCTGAATAAGACATTTTCAGGCGAACAAAAAGGTTATAATTAACTTTCATGAACTGAAAACACACTGGGAAAGGGTTAAAGTTCTAAGGCAGTAAACACAGACAACTCCCAGACCAGACAACTCCGAGACCGGACAACGTTATATCCTCCAAACTGAGCAGTAGCCATCAGCCCTAAGGAGCATTCTTGGCTAACTGCATGTCGCAAAAGTGAAGCAAAAACCACCTGAACATCTGCTGAGGGCTGGGGCCATCAATTCAGATTTACTCTAATTTTTTCTGTTTAACTGTGAAACCTTAAGTCCTAATAAGGAATTTCAGTTTTCTTTTGCAGAAATATGATCTGAGAGAAGAACTGACAAGGCCTTTATCGACTCCCACATTTGACCAGTGATGAAACTCGACGAGAGTGTGCCAGCCAGCTCTTCTGTGAGAAATCCTGGCACGCTCGCACCGTCTCTAGAGTTTCGTTATTCAGTGAAGCATGACGAAACTGACAAGTCCGGACATAAAAGGAGGAGAGAATGAAGGGTACTTCTCACTGTTCTGTGTCAAGACTGAGGATCAACAGCTTAAAAATAATCAACTCATTTCTTTATCTTCCTGCAGTGTGTTGCATCAGCATCCCGCAGCCACAGCCTCATCAAGTTTAAAATGCCTCCCATGGTATTAAGGGTTTTTAGTGTGAATAAACGTCCATGTGTTTGGAGCAAGTGTGTCCCATCCTGGTGGGACTGGGAGCAGGACACAAAGGCAGCAGTGTGAACCCCTGCTAGCTGAGAACACAGGCCCGCTGTTGATGTTTAGGCCTGGACCATTCCAATCAACGCTATAGCTCAACACAAGTTACTCACACAGCTCCGCCTCCTTTCAGTCAGCATGACAACTGCCTTCGCCAGCCACAGCAAATCGTTTCTATAGCCGCTAGCAAGAGAAAAGGCTCGAGGGCACGTGACTGAAGACGTTAAATCTCACTGCTGATGAGAGGAGCATATGTTCAACTGTGAAATGCGTTCAGACAAACAGCAATTAAGACTCAAGACAAGCTCCGTTTTAGAGCATTGACTTGATGAGTAAAAGAGTGAAATCCCAAACAGTGCGTGGTTTTGTTATAGTGCACAGAAGTGCAACCAGGTTTCCTCACAGATGCTTTGACGAAATACAACAATATCAGGACGTGTATTTTAGGGATGTCACAATACAATCAAATTTAGTGGTTGATACCAGTGAAATTCCACGATTCTTGATACCAATTCGATACCAGAGTAAAAAAAAGTCGTAAAACAATAAATCCCATGTACTTCAATACAGACTCCTTTATTACCGTTTGCATACTGTTTTTTGTTAGGAAGTTAAACAGGTCATAATTCCCTCTCTATTATCGATTTTAAATTGCTTGGAAAACATCTCCTAAAACTACTGGATTTATTAAAGTTTCTCCCCAAAATAGCACCAACAAATAATGTTATTATTCAGTTACAAATAATGTTATTATTTGTTGGCGCTATCCCGGCGCCTCCCGGTAAACAGCACAGTCCTGCACAGAGCTAACAGCTAACGTTAACTAGCTTGTAGAGAAACGAGTAACGTCACGTTTTCAGAACTTTGGCATCGACTTGGTACCGAAGTTTCGGTTCTCGTGACATCCTTAATATCTTTAATGCCCCATTCTTGATTTGGATTTTCATTAATGTGAATGAAAGTGAGAAATGTCAATTTGTGTTTTGATGAGAGAAAGAGAAATTAAATCATAATATGTATTACAAAAGACATATTGTAATGCTAGATGTACAATCCAACTGGAGAAGATGCAGACACAATAAGAAGGTGTGAAGATGCACTTTTCATTTAGCCTTTTCTTTCCCATTTAGACTTTTGCTCTCTTCCTAGCTGAACCTTAGTACTCAGTAGTATAGTTAATAGTTAATACTTTGGCCTAATGAGAGTTACAATGGCCTCGAACAGAGTGTGGGCATAATAACCCAAACACCAGTACAATATCATGAAATTTAATTGAACATTGAAGGTTTCACAAAGGCAGTTGAAGGGCAATAGTCCTGCATTGCACTAAACTGCATACTGTCGGTGTTCATGATATGAGTGGGTTGTTTAATACTACTCCCTCAGTATGTTCACATAGTCCCGTCAAAACATGCTTTTTAGCTTTATAAACTGCCTTTATGTAATTACTGAGGTAATTGTGGCAGCCATTTGTATTGAACCAGACAATTTACTGAAAAATTAATAAAGCATTGGCTTTGGTGTGTGAAAAATGAACGCCGCACACTTTAATGAGACAATTATTTGACTGATTCTTACGCTGCCACGGCGAATGTAGAGAAAGTTAAGTAAAAAACAAAGAGAAAGTTGAATAAAACATCGGAAAGAGCACAAGGGAAATTTTCTTTTAAGTCGGGCTCCACTAAATCTATAATGGAAGGTCCCTCTGCTCCTTCCTGTCCTCACTTCAGAGCAGATCTGTTGAATAAATCAATACCTGACCTCTTGGTGACAGGTTGACCCATGAATACCAAATATGCACTGGCTTTTATGCTCAACTCTGAAGACGTTAGAGGCAAACATTGGATGTCATTGGAGGCTTCAAATCAATATGCACTTAGAGGAGTTGAGACTGAATGTGGTTTACCTCACTTTAATGTGATTTTTCCTGCTTTCTTAAGCCCTGATCAGACAGAGTGTGTTTTAGCAGCCTGGGGCAGTTTTTTATAATCGTTTTCATTGACAGTGAAGCGCTTTGCGTGCTGCTTTCGCGTTGCTGAGCGCCTTGTGTTTATCCGCTGTGTGCACGCCTCGCGTTTTTACAGGAGCGGCCTGAACGCCTTGAGTTCAAATAACAGCTTCACTGGCGTTTTTTTCTGATTGTGGTCACTTTTGCTGGATGAAGTTGGTAAATTCATACAACTCCGGGTTTATATCAGAACTGAAACAGTCGGATCGTGCATCCCTACAGAAAACAGCAGGAGGCAAATAAGTACGGTACTTGAGATTTCAGGTGAGTTGTTTTCATTCATTTAAACGTTACTTTGAACTATTTGGGCAGCGTACAGTTCATAGTTTGTATTGAGGTAACATTAGCACTCATTTAGTGGTCTTCGCAACAATATAAAATAAAAAGACTCAGCAACCTGCAAAAACGCTCTCTCTGATCAGGCAACAAAAAGGCAGTGCTGTGCGCCTTGCATTTTCAATCTGCAAAATGTGCTCTGTTTGATCAGAGCTTTACTTGTTGTGCTGACAAATATTGGTCGCAGTGCAGGAAAGCCTCATTTCATTGTCAGACATTAGTTCTCGTCGACTTGAGACATCTCACAGTCTTTTTCCTCGCTCTCAGCACCCTGAGACACATTGAGACTCAAACAAATAACACAATGAGACGCTTGAATTCCCACAGTCTCCCCATTAATATACAGTACACTAAGCATACAGGGGGAAAGTGGTGAGGCAGCCAGTGTTAATGCCAAGATGTGTAACTAAAGTGATAAAGGAAGCAATGGGAATTCAAGGAAACAGAGGTAGGAAAGAAGGGGACAAGGTTAAAGAGGTAAAAAAACAACAATAAAAGCGCTGAGTTGGCAACTCCAGCCTGCAGCAGGATCCGGTGAGACAAGTACACATTTACTATACTGAACTTTCTGACACACAGCTATCTCTTATACAACAAAATAGCCTTCATCACTTCTCCATCTCCCCACGGCCTCACTCTCTTTATTCTATAATCTAATTAATTTCAATTTCCATCATTTCTCGAACTCTTCCTCCCACTGTCCTCGGTCCGCCTACACACCAGCCGTGAGGCGGCCCGGTGCCGCCTGTTCTTCTCAGCTACGTGTCGAGAAAATGTGCCAATCCAGACTCGAGACCAGAGGCCCTCCGAGAGACACATGTGCCACTTCCTATTCTCAGATCCAATCAAGGAGGAAATGGAAGCAGCTTGCAGAAATGCGTCAAGAGCGCACAAAAAAAAAAAAAAAACACGTGCGCACACAGACGGGCATATCTGTCTGTTTGGAAGACAGGGACGGAGAGATTCGGTCTCCTCCAACAGATGGCTACCATGCCTCGGGCAAAGAGCAAGCCTGGACAGCACGATGACAACTGCTGCCAAAGAAGAGAGGGATGAGACGCAAGAAGACCAAATCTTCTTCCTCTATACTGAGTGAATGTGAGGTGAAACTGAAGAAGGTGGAAGAAGACACATTTGATGACAGTTTTTAAGATGAAGAGCTGCAAGGACCAGTTTGGGAGAAATCAGACCTTCAACATGTTAAGTTTAGGGCTGCAACATTGGTGGTGGACGTGTGTGCTGAGGTTGGCAGTGGCTTCCTCGTAGAGGGAGTGTTTGTCTGTCTGTGTGGTGTGGTCTTGTGAATTAAGACTTGCAACGTAGCTTATAATTTCACAGTATTGTTTTCCTTCTAGGAAGTAGCTTTGCATCGATCAGTGGTTCCAAAAAAAGCCCCAAATGACTTCCTCAAATGTCTTGTTTTGTTTCTTATTCAGTTTACTGTCATAGAGGAGTAAAGAAACCAGAAAATATTCACATTTAAGAAGCTGGAATCAGAGAATTTTTACTTTTTTTAAATAAAAAAAATGACTCAAACCAATTAATCAATTATCAAAATAGTTGACGATTAATTTAATAGTTGACAACTAATCGAGTAATCGTTGCAGCTCTAGCTTAGTTGCAACATGTTTTACTGTGTATGGAAAACCCCCTCTCGCCCTGCCATCAGCAAGGCTCCGCTCATGGTTATAAACTGTTGATCATTAACACCATCAACTCAAGGCATAAAAAACGAAAGGAATAACTCAAATGTGTAATGCATTTCAATTGTGGGACCATAAACGTGCAGATAATG
This sequence comes from Sebastes umbrosus, assembly GCF_015220745.1. Lineage (NCBI taxonomy): Eukaryota > Metazoa > Chordata > Actinopteri > Perciformes > Sebastidae > Sebastes > Sebastes umbrosus. The sequence goes on along the minus strand of NC_051269.1, from coordinate 27,159,100 downwards.
AATCAATGGAGCTTGAAGAGCCGTGTGGTCATTCTCCTGCAGAGGTTATTAGTCACAAGAGGACCACTTCCTGAGCAATTAGATGGTGTGAAGATTAACAAAAGCATATCAGGAAATCAAGAGTGGAGAGGAGGGGGGAAGAAAGAAGGAGACAGACGTTATATTAGTCAGAGATGATGTACTGATAAAAAAAAAAGATCAGAACTCAATGTAGTGAGAAATTTGTGCAAAAAAAAATATTTTTTTTGTATTGATTGCAGGCTTGTTAGTTACAAATGCCTGCTAGCAATACACTGTGTCTTCCTTGAAGGCAAGGATGCTGCACAGACATCCTCCTTCCGTCCGTAGACGACTGAAACGCCCCGAGGGATGTGGAGAGCAAAACAGAAAGAAGGAAACAGCAGCTGGTTGTGTGACAGACTGACAGCTCCCTGCTAGTAATCTCTACCCATCCACTCCTCTGCAGGTGCTGCCTCACCTTTATAGACCTTGACAGTTGATCAAGCAGCTGATCAAAGCTGGCAAACGTCTAACTTTCCATCTTATTTTTTTATAGCCAAAGATAAAGAAAATCCAATTTTCTCATTACGGTTGCTCAGCAGTAATGAAAGAAAAAAATCCCACATTACGTTCTTTAGCAAGATAAGATTGTGACGTCTTCACTAACGTGGCATCAGCAGTTTTGATGGGACAAAGAAGAAGCAGAGGAGAAATGTGACATATCTTTACAGAGCCGAAAACATCCAGGGTTAGTTTGTACCCTCTGAGGTACCTCCACCTCTTGCCCTTTTCAGCGATCTCTCGGTCTAAAAGCAACATTCTCAGCTCCCCTGGCAACAGCTCCTCTCTTAAAAGGCCTTTTCTACATGTGCAGCTTGCAAGCACACACACACACACACACACACATTGATCTGTTAAAGTAATTAGGAAATTATATGTTTCACTAATTGGATAGATGGAAAAACGGATGTAGAGCAGGTAATAGCTCTGAACCACCTGCTTTCCGGTCTACAGGGAGCGGAGGCTGACACAGTGGTAGAAAGAAGTCAGAGGTGCTACAGTACATGAAGGTGAAGTGCTCTTTGGAGGTGGGAAAACAGAGGTAGGACAAAGTCAGTGACGGTCAAGAAAAGCAAAGACGATAGGCAGACTGAGATGAGTGGGACAGCAAACCATTAATCGCAGCAGACAGCAGAGAGGATCAACTGAGGAGAGTGAAAAGGTGAAGTGAGGAGAGGAGGCAGAGATGGCCTTTAGAGACCCTGAGGGTGATGCTAGAATGAGGTCCCACGGTGAGGGTACCAAATTATCTGCCTGGTCCTTGGCCGTAACTCCCGATGATTGAAACAACCTTGAAATCCACCACGCAGAGTGTATAAAAATCTAATTCAGAACTACTACATAACAGGGAAGCTCCAATCAATAGGGGAAACCAATCTGAGTCGGCCCATATTTATTACAAACGACTCAATCATGCTCTTTAAATTTGCTGATGATGAGGAAAAAATAAAAATAGGTGAGGTCTCTCCCGCTCTCATTTCTTCCTTGGCTTCGGCCCAAGTGTCTCTCCTGCCTCATTTCATCAGCTCTGAATGCTAATAGTGAAACCATTTGACAGAGCCGCGAGCAGGAGCGGCTATCAGGCCCGCTGCAGAGCCGGGAGCAGTAATCACAGCCCGCCAGCTTGAATGAATCCATAATTGATGGCGATTTTTCTAACTGTTTGCGGGGATGAAGGAGCGTCGAGCAGAGGGGAGCTGAAAGTCTGCAGCCCAGTGAGATTTTTTTTGTAATGTGCCATAACATCTGGAGCAGGTCTCCTCGGCCATGGCCCATGGCGCTACTACAGAGCAAATAAACAAGCCTGTTTCCCGATAAAGGATGACCTTTACACACACTACTACTAACATGTTCTCCTGTGATGATCAACATACTGTAGTAGCCATTTAAAAAAAGTTCCAAAATGACTGTATAATTCTTTAACCAATGGAATTAACCAGCTGCACAACAAGACAAACTCAGCTGCTCATTTAAACAAAATGTTTTAAGCATTTGACATCAATGGAAACTAACAATCTAACTGCTCCCTCTACATACATATATACTTTCCTAACACAGCTGTACTGCAACTGATAACTGTTGTTTTCATTTATATCAGTAAACAGATCTGTGCCATAAGTTATTCAAGTAAACTTCACATTTCTTACAACAATTACTCTGAAAATAAAAGGCCTATGAAAACACACATCTGTCATTATCTGTCCCAGCATCCTCGCTCTACTTTGACGCCTTACTTCCATATAATTTAATCAGAGCTTAATACATCTTGCGGGCATCTGTTGAGGTCGGGGTTAAAATTGTGTTACGTGACCTCTGACACTGTGCTGTCGCCCTCGCTAGAGACAAAGACCTGGGACAGCCTCAAGCGTATTGAAAGACAATCCCTCTGCATACACAAACACACATGCGCACCAACTACAGGCGTATTATCCTTCATCTAGAGCCGCACCGTGGTCTAGAACCAGGGTCAGATACTGATGTAGTACCTCATGTTCAATACCCAGTGAACACAATACACAATTGCACACACACTGCATTATTAGATGTATTATGAGTACGGGTGTATGAAAATATCAATACACATCAGTATTACGATATTATGTTTTGCGGTACTGTATCGATTCTCCAAAACACTGTATCGATTTTTAATCGATATCGAAAAAGTCGCGAAGGAAGCTAAAAGACGCTCCAAAGTTATGCTAAATTTTGGCAAGGAAAAACTGGCATGACCATTTTCAAAGGGGTCCTTTGACCTCTGACCTCAGGATATGTGAATGAAAATGGGTTCTATGGGTACCCACAAGTCTCCCCTTTACAGACATGCCCACTTTATGCTAATTCCATGCAGTTTGGGGCAGATTCTTGCCAAAACACAGCCCTAATTATGAGCTTTTGAAATGTGTTTGGCTTTTTTAAAATCTTTTTTTCATAGCATTAAGGTGAAATGTGTTTGTGTGCAAAATCAGAGTGTGCAGTGGCATTTATTGTTTATTGTATACTGTTTTTGTCACTGTGCAGTGACTACAATGTGCTTCCTGTTTGTATTTGGCATAAGCGGTGGAGACATATCAAATAGCTCATAGTAATCCGTAACTCCAAGCTCCCCTCATCACAACTGTGTCAACAGATGATCACTTCTACTAATTTAGCCCCCCCCCTCCAATCCCCCTGAAAACAGCTGAAGAGCTCTGACAAATATCTTGCATAGCTGGCATATTTCAGGCTCCTTGCCCGGCTCCTTGGCCCCCAACAATCAGTTTGCAACAGTTTCCCACTCCCCTAGTGCCACCCAAAGAAAAAACAGACCTGAATTCACAGTACATAAACACAGTATATAAAGATCTGCTAGCAGCACTGTATCTGGCGGTCCGGTGACAATGCTTCAATTTAGCACAAGTTAGGTTAAATGTCTATGCACTAAGACAGAAAACTATGGAACATACTATTAAGGCAGATCACTGGACCACAGTGATGTGTCTTGCCTCATACTGCGCTGTTCTGTGTCACCCACTAAGCCACTCCACTCACAGGAGGAGCCACTCCACACACAATCATTATTTGAGCTTCAGTCTCACTTCAAGCAGCGAAACAAAGCCTGGAGCTTAGCGTCTCTCTCTGGCATTAGCAGTGCACGGTCACAACAGCTGCAGCCTCCCAGCGATGAGGCTGAACCACGGGAAGGAGTGCTAGTATACGAACACACTTCATAGCATGGATTCATTCAGATTCTTCACATGGGCACGTTACAGTAGGAAAACCCATTTCTTATTTATTCACCATCAACTGGCAAAGATGAAGGAAAACAGGGACAAAAAGAGTGTGGTGGTGGTCACTGGAGGCATCTGCTGCATCATGGGATATGAGCCACTGGAAATGTACTGCTGATGTATTATACATGCATCCATTACCTGCCCCCCCTCCTGCACTAACCTTTGTACTCAGACAGGCACATTCACATGTGCAGGCACACAGAGACAGAAGGATGGAGGAAAAAGGCTCAATGAATTATGGATTGGTGCATCAAAATATAAGCAATGAGATGTGGAAGAGGCATGGTAAAAATAACATTTGGAGAAAAATGTGCTCAGCAACAAAAGCCAGACAGTGAGGCAGCAGTAAAATCAGAAGTATCCTGAATATCCTCCTAATTCATAACCATATTCAGGGTGAAATATGGAGGTAAATAAGAGTAGAACTGCGATTAAATTAATTAAATGATCAACAGAAAATTAATCTGCAAATATTTAGATAATTGAATAATCTTTTAAAGTAATTTTTTAAGCAAAAAATTGACAAACATGCTGTTTCTAGCTTCTTTCTAACTGAAATTCAGGAGGCGTTGCTCTGCTACGGTGCACTTACAATGAATATCCAACTGAGCCGACTACATTTGAAAACTCATAATTTTCTCGCTGTTTTGGCCATCCAGTCATTTTGTCCATAGCTTTTCGAACTTCTCAAAAATCCTTTTCATCTTTTTTAAAGTGCCAATTTTGAGCTGTAGAGTGGACGGAAAATGTGCCTCCTTACAGACAGTCAGGTGCTGTGAGACAACTTCCTGTTGCCTTCTGCTTTCTTTGTGTTATTTTAAATGCCAGGCTAGCTTCTGTTTTGTCTTTTGAATCTCTTTTAAAGACACACTTTTTCAGAATTGCTTTCTCTTAATCGGTTATTTTTGCTATTAATCTACTTGTTTTTACTGTGTTTTAGTACTTCATACCTTGCTTGTCAATTTTACTGTATCAACTCTATTTTTTCATTTGTCTTGCTTTTTATGTATTTGTAAAGCACTTTGTAACTTGTTTTTCGAAAAGTGCTATATAAATAAAGGTGGTATTATTATTATTATTAATATAGTCGAACACAAACATTAAACTAAACTACCGGTATACTATAATTATGGTAACAGTCAGACAATTTCATAACCATTATATAGTGAGGTATTCAACTTTCTTTGTGCTAAAGAGTTTGTTTTCTTTTGTTTTTATCCCCATTAGTTACTGTAACGGTGGCTCTTTCTGGGGTCCACATAATGCATTTACAATACTTCAATGAATATCCCTATTCCCTATTTAATTTATACTTGTTCAAGATCACGACAACAGAAACATGTATCAATCAATTAAAAGGTTTGGCTATTGTATATTGAAATACAATATAAATGATCATAAAAAGTAGGAGGTGAAACAACAATTTACACTTTCTGAGACCTCACCAGACGACACTGTAAGGCACTATTTTGAAAGTGGCATTCATTTGGCATTTCAGTAAACCTTTTAAAATAATCTGAAATCTCTGCTGTGGATGCAAGTCATTTACACATGTAACCAGACTTTTTAGGTTTATGCACCTTCGTGGCACACGACATGGCAGTCCACAAAGATACCAGCCTCCCAGTCTGGTCTGGGATAATTACTCCGGACTGAAAGGCCATCGATCAAAGAGCAGACGAGGCGACCAAGGCTGCCTGAGATGACTGGCCTTCTTCCAGCTCTAAAAATCAGAGGCGATCGCGGCCTTGAAGCCCGCAGACATGAAAGGCCCGACCAAACCAACGCACCTGACGCGGCCCGAGCAAACGTCGTCGCTCAGCATTTCAGCTCAAGTTCACAGTGTGTGAATCCAATTATAACTTTCAGATTAGACCTGCTCTCTTTCAAGATGAACTTTAAAGCTAAATAAATACAGCAATTATTAAAATGTTTATGAAATGTTTATGAAATGCATTGAAGAAGGAGATATATGGCCTGTAAGGTTTTAGGGAAGTGAAGGTTTTTAGGATTTAACTTGTGAATAATGAAAAAATCACAGGTTTTATTTTAATATTAGATCCACTGTTTTGACACCTCTGTTGGTACATTTGGTGTAACAGCTGGTAAGGAAGAGGAAGACTTACAGATCTGTTTAACAAAGAAACTGGTATTCCTCAACTGCTGTGCCACATGATTCTAATACTGTAGCTACGATGATGCCAGTTCAGTTATAAAGCACTCTCTCACCGTGTTTCTTCCTTGCTTTTGATTAAGTCTTGAAAGGTTAATTTATCAGACTGGAAACGTGTAACGAAACACTCTTCACAGATCCACATTTAAAACAAGGTTCTGAAAATGTGTTTTGCTCATCAAGCAGACAGATAATGAACTGCGTTTGTTATAATTATCTACATGAAATGATGAATGGTGTGAAATCAACAAATCTGAAGTGTGCAAGAGATTGTAGAGGAAGAAAAAAAAAAAAGTGCCAAAAGAGGCCGCAATTAACCACGGGAAACAGACAGGAAGTTTATTCCATCTCTGCGTCGCTATAGCAACCTCAAAAAAAATAAAAAAAAGCACAGGAAATGAAAAGAGGAGGGGTGAAAGGGGAGGTTTCTCAACTGGTTCACACATTTTCCTCAGAGCACGCAATCTGAAACTTGCTTTGCTGAATGACACCTTTAACTGAATGAAATAATTCAAGTTGACTTCACTTCATGAAATGCTCTGTGACTGAAGAGATGTGGCGAGATTGACAAACTGAAAATCCCTTTTTGGCAAACAGCCCTGAGCGTGCCAATGAGCAGCTGCTTCCTGTTCCTGCCAGTAGAGGAGATGTCTGCAAGCAAGTGCCTTGAGATACTGTATCACATCACAGGAGCTTATTAAGATTTTCTTTATCAAAACTATAATAATGAAAGAAGTGTGGGTGATAATAACAGAGATGAACCATGATGCATCTAAAAAGCTATCCCTGTAACGTTTTCAGCTAAAGAGGAGACTCATAGTGCACACAGACACCAGAGAGAAACCTTGACATGGTTTCAAGATATTCTATTAAATCAACATTTGTCAAACTGAAATTGAATTAATAAAACCTTACTTTACTGGCAAATAAAAAGCCTCCTGTACTGGACTGAATCATTTTTAAAATAAATGGACCATAAGAGTGCTCAAGTTTGCAGATGACACCATCCTGGTTTGGGTCTGAGAGACAAACTATTCTGTGCTTTGTCCACCAGAACCAAACATGCATGCGAGGACATAACATCATTGACATGACTTTAGCCTCATGGAAACTTTCAGCTCACCACCTGTGGAGGATGTCCTGCAGCAAATGACAATTTATATCCAAAAGAACAACCTTGAGTTGTCCCTCACTCGTCAGCGGGCCATTACCTGTCAGCTGTCCACTATCAAGACACCGCATGACACCATGAAAGACAAGACAAAACAGCACGAAGGACGGCTGGCGACACTGTGTCTACACAGGCCCCCTACCACTTTCTCTCCTCTGCAGATTCATTAAAGATGCTCTGCTCTTTAGCTGATAGACAGTTGCACTTTTCTTCTACCAATTCTCTTTGACAGTGTTGCTGCGATTATCTCAGTTTCAAATGTCGAACAGACACTTGCTGTCCCTCCATAATTCCATCGCACTCCTGGGTTGACGAAAAGTTGGTCTAGAAACAAACTCTGTAAAAAAGAAAGTTGTTGTTGAACTTAAATAAATGTGCATTGCTTGTATTTTAAAGGTTCATGCTCCAAGGTTTCAGCTAGGCTTCCCGTCACAGGATTTCTTTGAAAATTAAGTGTTGAATTTGCAATAACATTAATGGTTGATCCAACTTGTTCTTCAGCAGCGCAGTGTTTCCTTTGCTCTTTTTAGGGAGTTTTTTTAGGCAATTCAAAAAAACTCTAACCCCGCACTTCGAAAGGCAAATGTAATTTCATTGATATTTTAAAGACTGACCCACAATAACCTGTGTACCCGTCTCAACACTCATGGTGCTATAACTGTAAACCTGTTTCCTCTGCATATACTCTCCTGATCATGCTGTTTATTACTACTCATGTGCTTTACAGTGTCTGCCCAACCTCTTGTACACGTTACTGCCTCTCTGCTATAAAGTCATGCAATACTGTGCCATAACAAGGGACATACTGCTACATATAGATATGCATGTATATTCTACATAGAGTGGTTTGCATAGCCTACCATCTGTTACTTTTTTTACACTGTCCTTTTGCAGCATGTCCAAGAAATGTATGATGTCAACAATCCTGCACAGCGTTTTACACAAAGTGTAGTTTTTGGGGCATTAGGAAAAATATGTGATTTTGATTCTAATATGTTAATTGGTGCTACAAGATTAATAAGAAGACTTTCTCTGTCAGTGCTTTCTCTCCAAATTTGTTGTTCAATCCATGCAGGTATTCTTGGTATCCCATTACTCGCATGAGACACCACTGTAGTTTTGCACTTTAGGCAGTAAACCCAATACATCAGCAGAGAGAAAGCTAAGCACCAACCCACACTTCACTGAACACTGCTGGTACTGATCCCTTCTCTACCATTATGCTATAGGCCACTGTACACATGAGGGGGGAAATGCAGGGGATGGATTGTGAGGGGGAAAGATAAAAAAAAAGTAATCAGTAGTTTGCCTCTCTGGTGAAGCAAAAAGTGGCCCAAGTTCTAGAAAGTATACGGTGTGACATACCGTCTATCCAGCACAAACAACACCGAAGACTCCTGGAGCTCAGCACAAAAGCTGGCTGCTTAAGTTGCCTGTGAGATCTGTGTTATGGTAGCCTTATGGAGCTGCAGATCAAAATCAGATTAGAAACATAAATTAGCTGAAAAAGGACCAGCACAGCCATAGTCTGAGGGTTCAAAGGTTTACTTCTAATACCGCTTGAATGAATTCCACAAGGGCTGAAAGAGCTATTGATAGAGACATGATGGGCTCCAATATTGACTTTCCGAGGTATCCATTAGGGCTGGAGATTTCTTTTAATATTTATGACATTTAAACAGTTATGTAACCCAGAGAGAGTGAGCAAATATCAACAAAACAAAACGTCATCAACTAGCGTGACAATTAACATAAACTACATTTATACTGTATCACATTTCCCGCAGAAGTTAAGACATGACTCCATAAAAAAGACATTTGTGTAATAAAAGATTAAAAATGGTATGCTTAATGGTACGCTTAAGTTTATCTCTGTGTACCCTTGCTGTGTGTGAATGTAATAAGTGTGTGTGTGTGTGTGTGTGTGACTGAGCAAGTACTCCTCAGGAATACGGAGCACCACCACCCTCACAGAGAGCTCTTTGTGTGCGCACATCGCCCCTGAGACCGGCATGTCTACCAAAGCCTCGTTTGCAGCTTTGTTTGGCTTTCTTTCTTTTTGTTTATTCCACTTCCTTTCAGGTTCCTCTCTCTGCAGCTGACCAGAGCTCTGGCTCCGGACTCCGAAAGAGGCAGCGAAAGAGACTAAGAGTGAGAGAAAGTGTGAGATAGACAGACACCAGACTGACAGACAAGTGCTATGAGTTTGATTTAGAATGGGAACAGAGTAATTGACATATTACCAGACGAGATGGCAGAGAACAAAAAAAGCTTGTTTGACATTTTGTTAACTGCAATCAACTGACTCAAAAATAAACTGTAACTGGGATTGAAATGGACACAAGTTTTTGCACACACTTGCTAAAGTTCCTGTTTATCTGACAGGAATGAAAAGGCCAGTAAAAAGTTAATCTGTTGAGATCATTTGACCAGCATTATTTGTGAAACTAGTAAGACATCTACAGTCATCATCATAAATTAAACACCATATCTTATGCCACATCTCTACATTATCATAACAGGTAGGAATAATGTCCAAAACTATGAAAATAGGACCCAGTCTTTTAAAAACAGACATGCAGGCACACAGTCACCTTCATGGCTGTCAGTGACATCCTCCCAGCTGGTTATAGTGCCAAAACAGACCTGTTTGCTTTCAAAACACACTCTGCTCCAGTGATAATCGCCATAGTAACCGGAGAGCTGAAACCCTACGCTATCTGGACCTTTCCACACGTTAACAATTACAGTTCACTGAAGCCGACATGCACAAGACATCAAACATTGAGGTCAGAAATGACCAGACAAAGCAGATTAATTCATTAACACGGTTACACTGAGAGCGAAGCCTCGGAGTCGACGCTCCACAACGAAAGCATTCCCTTGACAACGCAGCCTGGCGACGGGGCCCTCTGGCTTCATAAGGAGATGGCATAAAGAAAAGGTGGAGATAAGGTCTCTTTGCTGAGTGCATATTGCTGTTGTTTTACCCCTATTTATCCAGGGTAGATTCACTGAGCATGAACGTCCTGCTACACTAGAAGCAGTCCAGTACAATCGCAGTCTGATCTAAAGGCCACTGAGCAGCACCAGCAGAGAAGTTAGGGGTTAAGTGTCTTGCTCAAGGGCACCGCCACAATGATTATGAGTTAAATGCAAGTTCTGCTCTTTCACTTCCCTGCCCAGATCGATTACAACGTTTAAATCACAAGCTAACCCTCTTTAGGCCACCGTTGTCTTCCAAAGACTGACGGTGATGCTTTATCTCTGAATGAGTTCTCTTTTATATCATTTACATTTACAACTTCACTGTCCTTCGCCCTTCAGGAGGACAAAAACGCGGATGGCTCACTGCTTAAAGGGAAGTTGGCGTCAAAGGCAAAACAAGAAATAGAAAAAGTCACATCTTTGACCCCAATATACTAAACTCCCTTCTTTTTTTCTAACACAGTCTACAGGAAGTCAGAGCAAACAGAAGTTGCCCTTGAGGTCAAAGACACGGCACTTCAGTCTCCACATTCAATTAAACCTCCAAGTAAACTTTCATCATTCATGATCAAGGTTTTATCATGCACACAAATCCAATATTTAAAAAAGAATTTGCTAAGTGTAACTCTCTGTGACACCCTGCACTAACTTCCTGTCTATGTGAGGCAGAACAGTGTTGAAGGGAAACATTAAAAGAACTGCAGCAGGTCTTGAAAGAAAATGATGGCGAATTTTGGGTGTGATTTTTTTTCCGGTTTGTCTATGGCACCCCGCTCCGCTAAAAAGAAACATTTACCCAAATATTTTTTTTTTTTACTGCAAAATGCTTGTTTCACCAGCAAGTTTGCAGAATTTTCTGGATAAAATGAAAATCTCAGGAACTGGATTCATTTGTTTCCTCTCCTTCACCTCCTTCAATGCCACCCGTTTCCTTGCTTACAATTCATTCGGTTCTCATTGTTGTTGTTCCTCCAAAGACTATTGTTCTTCACCGTGTTCCTCCTTTGTCTCGATCACCTATGTTCGATTTTTTTTTTCTGCTCTCACCGCCAACGCATTTTGTCATGTCATGTAAGGCATTTTTGTCAGTTGTTGATGTCACTATGGGTTTGATGCTAAGGATCTTCCTGCTGATGCAAGCAGAATCATTGTCAAATGAGAACAAAGAGGACAATGGGGTATGAATCTATGTAAATGTAATACTGCAGCCTCATTAGCTGGGGTTCTTCTAGTGTGGGCTTAACTCTTGGTGGTAGGCAGCGAACGCAGGTCTAGAAAAGATTGGGGGGGTCTTGTCACACTTTGTGTGTTACTGTAGAAAAAGAAAACAGCTCGGGAACAGAATTAAAAATGTATTTAAATAGGCTATATTAAGTCATCATACTAGACTAAGAGATCAAATCATTTTGGCACCATCAGCAGAAGGATCAAATGTTTGATATAATACATAATTAATTAGACTGGCTGCTGTGTTATGTCACTACACTGCTATAGATTTAGACAATGGTACTGTAGGAAGTCTAAGCTTTTCAAGGGGAGTTGTCTCCCCTTTCATAGATTATGGTAGGACATCTTTGTTGAATCATGCACTCTTGCACAGAAGATGCATGTGAAGATGCACAAGCACAAATCTGGAAATTAGAGAAGAAGAGACTGAGAGGCAACAGCGGCATTCACAGCAGTGATGCAACATAAGGTATAAGCCTAATACACAAAGAGCAGCACTGTTTTCAAATATATTATCTGTCAGGTAATCAAAAACTCATTTGAATGAAGAAATAAAAAATACAATTTCATTGTGTGCATAAAAATAACTCTGGTCTTCAATGTCTTTTTAAGCCCAAACAATGCTCAAAATAAAAGCAACCCTCTCTTCGAGGGCTGTTTTAAATGCCATAATGGACAATCCAACAAATGTGAAAGCACACCTGGGAAAGTGTGGAGGTGAAGAGCATTTTAAGCAATGCCACTAACCAGTGATCATTTATTGTTCAGCATCTGCTGTAAAAATATTGCATGCAATTCTTTTTTTAAAATGAGTTTACAACACATTCTGACAATGGAGCAGAAAATGTGCCAGCAAAAAAGCAGAGTTTCGATGTGGGTCCAAATAGCAGTCAGAGCTTATGAGGAGCGCTTTAAGGCAGAAACTGGGGCAGACTGAACCCAGCTGTCATTCAGTTTCATGTCCTGATATGAACACTTGAGTTGCCAAATGAGTTCCTGCTGATTCTAGAGTAGAGGAAGGATAATAAATTACCCTTTTTTCAGAGGGTATACTTGCTCTATTGTTCTAACTCTGAGTAGCTTTTTCAAAGCAGCTGTATTGAGAAGTGAGGATATGTGTGTGTGTGTGTGTATGCACTGCACGGCTGCAAATAAACAATTAGTGCCACAATGATTTGTTTCTTTCTCTCTGCTGGAAGCTAACCGCAGACTCTATAGAAGAGGAAGGTGATATTTCCTCCTCTGCTTCCATCCAGTCCATCTTCCTCTCCCTCTTTTCTATATAAACCATACAGGGACATTTTATTTTTGTGGATGCAGTGGTTTATCTGACACAACATCTGGCCTAGGGCTTACTGTTTACAAGGTAATGCAAAGAAACCCCTGAAAACTAAAGCTCGGCATATACTGTAAGATTTCAGAAATGTTGTTGTGTTGTTCGTCTGAATAGTCAATATTTGTTAAAACTCACTGTAAGAGATTCATCAGCCAGGCTATAGCTGATAGGCTCTATATCATCACAAAACCACAGAGAATGATTTAGAATGAGCAGAATAAGGCTGCACTGTTAGAGCAGAGCACCCCTGACAGGAGGACAGATTCGCTGTAATAAAACCAACTTCAGTGTAAAAAAGGTTTGTGTAATGGGCCACAAGGTCAGTCATTTATGACCAGGGAAAGTACTCTGGGCTGTACATCACTTTGACAGCGATATATTTCAGGCAAAGAAAATGTAAAAGGCAGCCATCCTGCTCAAATTCATCTTTAAATTTTCCTGTTAAAGAAATAATACCTCAAGGTTCAGCAGATGCCACAGTTTTCACTTTAACACTTTGTGAGAAACCTGTTGTTTGTCATGTGCTTTCAGTGATTTTGTACAACAAACAGGCATGCATCACATGTTTATTTGCTTACCGGTGCAACACATTTTCAAAAAGGGAAATGAGACGAACAGAGCGCCACGCAAGTCTTTTACAATGTTCGGTGTCTCTCCGGGTGGGTTTATAAATGGTGAGGGGTGTCTTAACCTTTGTGGTGTATATCTTGTAAAGCAGCATTACAGTCCATAGCTGATGCAGTGGTGGTGTTCATGCAGGCAGGTATCTTAGTAAATGACTGATGTAAAAAAAAAGAAAAATTGTGGCATGACAGTATGAAGGTTGTTCATCTAGTCTGCGCTAATGACTTTGTGTGTGCGTAAATGTGTGTGTACGTGTGAATACAGAACAAGAAAGGGAGCAGCGAAGCACCAATACAATCCGGTATTAACGTCAGCATAAACAGACTGGACCCAAACAGCTGAGTCATCCATCCGTCTGCTCCTTTAATTCTTCTCTCTTTTCATGTAAAAGGTCATGGTTTGATCCTCAGACGAATGTCGAGTTCCTATCCTCCCTTACACTGTATTACTGATACGATTAGTCTCTTTTTTATCGCGCAGTAACCTTCACGAGCCTTCTGTGGCAAAAGCAATCTGAAAACAGGTGTTTCAAGGTACAGAGACCTGTGTGTTTCCTTTGCGATTTAAGAACCAGTAAAGGTCTGAGGAGGAAAAAAATGACAGTCGGTCAGTTTCTCCCTGTAGTATCATTACTGACAGTAAGACAAAACTGAAAAGTAGTGTAATCTGAATAAAGTATGAAATCAGAGGGAAGAGTGAGGCATCAATGGATTGTTTATTTTGGCGTTTGGCAGCGGCAGCAGCTCAGAGCAATAACTCATAGTGCTTCTGTGGTCTGACCCTGCTCACTTCCTGCCTCACAGGAAACACGCTGCAAAGCCCCAGCCCTTCCCTTCCTGTTCCCCCCGCCTGTATTCATACACTCACTCACACAGTTTTGTCCTCGTTGATGTCAGATTCTTACTCTTTTTAAGAATAACTCACCCAGTCACTCTAGATCACGCTTAGATCATTTTATCCTGCAGGGTATATATAGTATCTGCAAAAATGAACTTTAAAACTCTGAACTTAAAAAAGAAAACATTAAAACTGGAGAGTTTATAGCTCATAGCGAGCACTGGTCTGCCGGACTGCGAACCTAAAAGTACCTCGTCTTTGCTCCTCCTGAACCACAACATGAGACTGAGCCAATGAAAACGCAGAGCTTGGAAAACATCAGGATTACACATGTGCCTGGGCTGAGCTGGGCTGTAATTGAGAAGTGACAATGTTAACAAAACTGTTCTCCTGTAAAGACCAGAAAAGCTGTATTTAAGGTCCCTAGAGAAAGCAGGGAGGTCTTCCTCCCCCTCGCTGCAGCAGCCCAGAATCCTCTATTGTCTCAAAGCCTCATTTCCCCACGGTCTTTAATCAAACTGGAGAGGCCATTTTTCCCCATAGGACTTAACCCACCATTGAAATTGTTAAAGAATGGGGATCCATTTTAACAGATTTTGAGACAATGTGTGAATCTAAAAGCCTAACGCAGCCAAATCTGATATTTCTTTGCACGTGGATGCACAGAGAGTTGCAGGCCTAAATGTGTGCAGTGTTTCACAGAGGCAAAAGAAAAGAATAACAGGAAATCAACCTGCTGCAACTGGCAGCTTCTGTGGGCAGGTTTGAGTCAATGCATGGCCTTCTGCCTTTGGCTCAGCCTGCTTATAAGGGCAGATTCACAGAAGAGTGATCGATAAACTGATGACAAAGAAAGGCTCTGAGTCACAGCCTATACGCAGCATGTTAAGACTTCAAATTTAAATACTACAAATAGTACTTTAAAAGTATTTACTGCTGAAAACACTCAGCATCCAGCCTTCCACCAAAATCAGATCAATATCACAACATACGCCATAGGCTATTTCAGATATGCAGCCTATAGTATTAAATGTCTGGCTCTGCAGGCACTACAATTAAAGTGGTATGCGGTCATAACAAGCCATGCTCCTTCTGCCCTGTTTTCAAACTCATCTCAGTACAGCTGTCTGCTCTCATCAACTTAACTAGCACGGCTCAGCCACCGACTGACAGCAAAACATGCATCACAGCAATCCAACACCTCAACACTTAGTTATCGCCTCTGCCCTCCCCTTGAGCTCCTTCCTTCTGAGTCCTGTCCATCATCCCCTTCATCATGTTCAGTTGGAAGACACCTAAATCTGTGACTTCCCTTCTCTTTTTGTTTTTAGTTTGTTCCACACACCGCAGCCCATTTGTCCTTTCCTCTGCATTTATATAAAGGGATCCTCTGTGAGTCTCCAGAGGCTGCCAAGAATAATGATTCAGGTCTCAAATCAGCACGCGACTGGGGAAAGCGGAGCCACTCCAGAGCCGAACGCCATCTCTCATCACGCTACTGGCTGACAGCTCTTCAAACTCTACCAGCTTGTAGTAATCTCACAATTAAAAAAGAAAAACACATCAATGAAGATATTTTCATGAAGTTCTGCCCACCATAATTTACAATGACTTGTGTTTTTATCACACACTGCTACAGTGCAGACAGATCTATTATTTGCTCTAATTTGACTGTGTCAGTGGGTTGTCAAAATAAATGACACTGTTATCAGCCAGCTGTTAATGAGGAAGTACAGCTTCACAAACCTGTGGACTGATTGTGGTGCACTTCAATGCTGTGTCCATTTTCACACCTGTTAAAGTCCCAATTAGAGAAAAAATACTCTAATACTCTTATTTTGTTCAACATTAAATCACTGCATCTCCCGACAGAACAACATCACGGTTGAATTTCAGCCTACATGCAGGTTTTTTCAGCTCAACATTGTTGAATCAGAGCAGCTGATATTGGTAGACACACATGTAATGCACTGGATTTATGTTTTGTTTTTGTAATGATTATGAACTGAGGTGTGCCACACAGATACTGGTATTGAAAAGATGCAGCTTTTTCTACCGTAGACTGTTGTAATCTAATTTTTGATAATAAAAAAAATCAAGTCAAATCGAATCGTAGATTTGGAGAATCATGACTCCCTATCAATGGTTTTCAGTTACTGAACAAGGTACACATGCCCATCATTTATATTTGGCTTGTCTCGCCATGCACATTTTTCTACTGCTTCTTTTTTTGGTGATTGTACAAATGTACAGTAGTCCAGTTCAAACATCTTACTAACCACACACATATTGATCCCAGAAAGGAAATGGCGAGAGAGAAAAAAGGAAAATCCTCCCATTTTCCAACAGGTTAAGTCTGCCTTTAAATATAAACCTGACTGTGTCTGAGTCACAGCTTTTTACATGGCTTCACTCCAGTGGAGCTCCAGCCATGCCTGCTCATTCTTGGTTTAACAGAAATAGTTAACAGTGACCCCCGGCCCCACCCTCTCTCTCTGTTCTCCTACTCAGTATTCCCCGGCTAAAAAGAGCCTCAGTGTGGGAGCGCACCGAACTGAGGCCCCACAGAAAACCACATAATTACAAATCACAATAAAGCCCTCAGTGATGTGTCCCTGCCAGAGGCTCAGCTGCACCCTGCTCCGCTCCAACTCCAGGCTTTTGCTCACAGCAACACGGCCCCCCCTTCCTTCACTATTTTCTTTCAGTTTGCTAACCCATGCCCTTCTTCCCTAACTCGCCCCTCTCTCTTTCTCTTGTCCCTGCTATAAATCTTACTCTTCCCCCCCCCGTCCTCTTTGTCCATCTTTTTTTGTTTAAATCTGATGAAATTCAGCATGGGGGATCAATAAATCATCGTTAAAAAATACTCAGGACAACAGTTCAAACTGGTATTGTTTAAGATCATTTGAGGAGAACTGCACTGTTGGGCAGTTTAATTATGTGAAAGAGTAAGAACAGTTAAAAATACCAGGTAAATAAGCTATGAATGTACGGGCGTATGTTTATTTTCTGAGCGAGCACTGAACAGAAATGTGCTTTGGAAATTAGCTACGGATTTGTGCCAGAGCAATAAAACCCTAATGCAGTCTAATACAGAGCTAAATCTCCAGCTCTGAGCAAACAAAACTAAGCCAATCACTAAGCCATATTGAAGTGTAAGGGGCAAATCTCTCCGTTGAGTAAAAAGATAATTATGGTTCAATTATTCCTGCAGGGCATCAGAGGTGGTCTGACATTAGGGTCGCCTTAAAAGAGAGTAACTGGCTTAAAAATGCTTGTTAATGTGAGAAGAGGGCAAGGGCAGAGTGACCATCGCTCCAAATGATGAAGTGTAACTGACTTCAAGGCACACAGAAACATCAATAAGGGAAGCTGCAGGGACACAGACAGGGAAACTGCACAACTAAATATAATGTCGTTTCTGGAAGGGTTGCATATGTTTGTTGTTGGGCTCGACTGGATGTGGCAGCATCTAACTTTGCCCTCAGTTGAGTCCCCAGAGCTGCAATGGAAAAATAATAAAATGTGTAACTTTGGCACTAGGGTTGGGTGATTGGACAAATATATCGTCTATCAGCAATTGGCTGAATATTGCCGGTTGTTTTTTTTGCAATTTTTGTTATTTTATTTTGCTAATTTAATGCTCTGCCTCCGAAGAACGAGTCAGAGCTGCTGTTCAGCGGGAGGGGGCACACACACATGTATGAATATATCGCCAAACGCCGATGGTTAGGCTGACCAGCATGAAAAAAAACTATCATGTTTTGAAAATTTTAAAAAACATGACAACATTTTTTTTAAAAGTGACCTAGCACCGCCCACCAGCCAGAGCAAACTTTCTCATTTTACAGCTAAACAGTACACTACAAGATGTTTCTGAAAACATTTGAGGCGACAAATAGGCATTACAGTAACAGAATATTGATTCATATTTGATCAGCGCTGCCTAGTTTGACCGTTTGATCAGAGTTCCCGAGTGATTGACAGCTGCCTCCGTTGGATGAACAGCCAATAGGAACGCTCTCTCTCTGAAATGACCTGTGTTTGGCCAAAGTCTCCCGTCACGAGCTAGATTTTTTTAAAGCCTGAAAACAGAACCATGAGGAGGTGCAGAAATGTAGTTTTCTCTCAGAACACTTAAATTACAATATGCTGAAAGGTTATTATGGAATTTTTGCCCAATGATGCCAAAAATATTTTGCCTACTGCAGGTTTAAGTGAACAGACTTAGCAAATTTCCACCTCTGACAGGAAGAGAGCTACATTACAGCCAAGGATCCAGACACCAGACACTGAAGTGAAGACAAAACACAATCCTTCCCTATGAACTCATAGAGGTAGACAAAGTGAGTTTATTTGACTATCATCTCTCTACTTCATGAAATTGTTCTACTTTCTCTTTCTCCTGTATGCTGTCACTGTCCCGTATCATTATCCAGTCATTCTCTAACTACCGTAGCTACAGGTTTCGTCCAAAAGGTTCAAAGGTCAAACATGGAAATAAAGGGTCATAAAAAGGGATTGGTTTGTGTGCTATCGTGATTTTTATGAACATGTGCTTCAGGCCATACCTAGCTTCAGAGTAATCTCAGATATTCCTGATTAGTCAGCCATTGTGATTGTTTACGTTTGCAGCTGGGAGAAGAGTGGCTCCGTCAAATTTCTCCCTCTGCAACATCGGGCACTCGCTCACTGATATCTCCTTGGCTGTTGTTGTTATTTTCCCTTTGTCACGAGTGTAATCACAGTGATTACACCGACATAAGCATCATTTGAACCAAAATGAACTCCCCTGTGTGTGGGAAGGAATTCTTAATAATGTGGATGAGACCATCTTATGCTCTACTTATTAGTTTTCCTAACCTCCGGCTCTCTGACATTCGACAACTGCGCTAGCAGTGGAAGGCACACAGCTCCTCCTCGAGCCATTGGCACAGTTGTTGCAATTTGAGTTATTTAAGTGGAAAGCGCTAAGCTAGAGTAATATCCAGCGTCGACATCAAAAGAGAATTAAGAAGGAATGATGTAAAAAGTGAGGATTGAGGGACACTTTGTCATTTTTAAAAAGGGATTTACAGCCTGAAGCATAATCTAATTTCTATAATCAAATTATTCAAATCCTCCAATGAAAATAGTCCAAGTGACTGCATGTTAGTATATCAGAAAAACCTTGTTTCAATTGGCATGTTAAGACAGTGTTTAACATTATTGGTGAGATCATTTCATGGAAACCAACCCTGTTTGAAAGGAACCAATAAACTAATTTCCCCATGGAATTTCCCACAGTTATGTTGTCCTTTACCTCAGAGTCATTGCTAATGTTAGAGCAACGTTAGAGCGATGTAAGAGCAATGTTAGAGCAATGTTAGAGCAAAAATCACAGGCAAGCCAGGGTGATACTTCGCCTTAGGATGAAGATGTTTTCACTATCAGTGCAATAAGGTGCTTTCCTTCCCCTATAAGCACACATACACACTAATGCAGTATACATGTGCACACCACAGGCCTGTACATAAACTTCTGTCTGTGTCCATAAAAAAGCTACAAGATGAGCAGTGGTTCTGGTCTCATGAGACTCCCCACCCCCCCTACACACACACACACACACGGCAGCACAAAGTGAAAGCAGCTCCCAGGTTGCCAGCATGTCTGATTAAAGCCTTCCTGGAGGACATAATCCCTCGAGCCGAGTCAGCGTTTTTCTCCCCCATTCCCTTGAAGATGAAAACTCAGGTGATAAAAGCTTAACGCCTTTCCTAAACCCTCGCCCCATCTCCAGCCCAAATTAGCCATTAATAGGTGGTGTTAGCTTGTGTGCGTGTGAGTGTTAGCCAGCATGTGTTGCAGTGGACAGAAATGCTCTTGACAATATTTTTCTGTGAGACCAAACATCATACAAGATTTCACATGAAACTCATATTCAGTTCACAGACCAGTTTATCAACATGTGATATTAGTTTTTCACTTTTTTTTAATGTTATTTGTTAAGTTTAGAGATGTTTCGATACCATTTTTGGCAGTATCGGACGCAGTTACGATGCTGGTATTGGTATCGGAATAACTCTAGTTAAGTTATTATTATAGTACAACACAGCCGACTGCCCGCGGCTTATTTTACTTTTGGTTTCTTACTGACTTTTTTATAAACAACCATTTAAACCACCTGCTTTAAATATACACACCAGGAATTGTTATATTTGTATTGTCTCCACATGCAGATTCTCTGTGGGGAGGAGAGACGGGGCAGCATTCTTTGACATGCAACACTAATAAATCAACTTTTCATCACGGAGGCACTTAAAGTGTCTCGTCTACGGAGACCATGATCTATGAGGCTATGCTATTAAGTAGTAAATGACTCCATTGTTATCATCTTTACCGCGGATGTTAATGGGTGCTTTTATTTTAAACTCTCCATCTACTAATCATATTTCCCTGGAACATTTTTTTTTAACTGGTTTTAAGTTGAATACTAGTTCGTGCATTGGATTTGAGGGAATGTCAGCCTGCCATCCACATGCCAAATTATACACCACACGAAAAGCCCTCCACAACACGCACACACACATACACAAATTACAAGTGGCACAACCCAGCCTGCGTTGCCAAGGATATCGTTTTAAAGTTAGAGAGCTTGGTATGGGGTCTCACACACATTTCTCCATTGTGCCCTGCTGCTTTAAGAGTTGTTTTATTTGTTATGGGCTGGAAAACAAAACACACCAAAACATTTTTTATGGCTTTGCTGCATTCTTTCCAAAAAATCCCTCTTAGCTTGAGGGGTGTGTTCAGACAAATAACAATGGCGACTGAGTATTGTGTCTAAAAGATGAGTTATAACAGTCCCAAAGTATCACAGTTTTTTAAACTCCACTCATTGTGAGCAGACACGCCATGCTATTGGCTAATTAAGGGGTGTGTACTGTAGAGCATGTGGTATTTTCACGATATTATCTTTACTATCCAGTCTGCCACTTGCATTGTGAAATTCACACATTGACACGTGAGTATTGTTAATACTGCTGTCATTCTCAGAGAACAAGTGGAGAGGGGGAAAGAAGGGAGGCTGATTTCATTTTGTTTTTTATAAGTACAGTGTTTTAAAATGCAAAAAAAAAAGCTTTAAATCAGACTTGTTTAAGGGCTTCACTGTTGTGGGTTAGAGTCAGTGACAGACAGTGGAGTCTACAGTCTGAGTATCAGAACCAGCCAACTGACACAGGATGGGTGTGCTGGTTTCCTCAACCAGCCGAACAAAAGGCACATCTACTTCTCTTTTACATGCAGCAAGCTGAAAGAGGAAGTGACAGATTTTGGAGGGTGGGGGGCTGAAACAGGAAATGACATCAATTCCATCTGCAACACAGTTAACAACCAATGTTCAAAAATGGTAATAGAGAGACAGAAGAGAGAGATCTTAACATGACCGCAAAAGTGTCACGTGTCAAAGTGTTTTGAGTGATATCCGAAGCCTGATCTTTTTAACGGCATACTTTAGTTTGTGTTAAGTCCTACAAACCTTATTAATTTTTTATTTAAATAAATCTTCAGTAATATGAGGAAAGCAAATGATGAAAATGAGCTTAACGAGATGATTATGGTCTCAATTTCTTCTCCATGTGTGCTGTTCTTATATGACAACTGTGAAATGGCTTGTACCCACGGAGGATCATAATTAGTAGAACAGAAGGAAGCTCTGATTGCTTTTTGGAAGGTGAACGCAGTGTTTTTGATGTACTAAGTAATTTGTAATGAGGAAATACATTTCCTTCAAAATGCAAGTCTAATTTCTTTGGCATAAATCGATTTCACAGCACTGACTTGGGGCCATTTATATTGCTGAGGCCATTCAGCTGTAGGTGGAACTGGAGAAATAAGAAAAAATAGATTCAGAGCGCTCCACAGTGCGACAACTGTCTGTTCGGGTGGTCTGAAGAAGGAATGAATGTGATAGAAGTTACGACTGCTTCTGATCAATACATTCATTATGAAAGGCTATAATGTGTAGTGATACTACAGTCACATACTGTGAGGCTGAAACAGTGTTAGAATGAACTTGTCAGGCCTTTTCACAAACCCAAACCACATGGGCATGGCAACAGTATGGCTTCATCTCAGTGACCTAATAAATGTTTACTGTTAACCTCAGGGTTCATTGAGATTTAAATAGAAATTATGTAAATCTTGTTTTGAATATACTGATCTTATTGAATGTTAGGGGTGGGACAAAAAATCGATTGTGTCGTGATTTTTTGTTGTTGAAACTTTGGGTTTCACACATTGCCAGGAAAAGAAGAGCTAGACATCATGGCTAAAGCTGAATGCAAACTCCTCTCCGTGGTCAAATCGGCCGACGTTACAACTGTAGAGCACCCATATACTGACATTTATGTTAAATACATTCAAATGGCCCCGATGGAGCTGATCATGGATGTATAAAGAGAACCGAGCTGACGGGAGAGCTAGCGACGAACTTGGCGAAGTTAGCGTAAGTATACACATGTGACTACGTCCGGTTTTCAAAATAAGGTGTTAAAAGGGAACTGTATATACAAAATACATATCTGGAAATAAAATGTATTGGATTATATTCACCAGAAGTATAAAACATTACATGTCTCTTATAAATTAAAAAGAAAATACCACTATTTTGGGAGGGAAATATCCTTACTCTTTGATTTTTGGATTGCTGGAATTTTTTTTTAGAAATAATGCCTGACAATGACTACATACATGCTGAAAATCAAACATTTTTACTGTATTAAATATAGACATTTTCCAAAGCAAAAGTCCAGAGAAGTGTATGATTTAACTTTTTCCCATGGTCTAGTGTTAAAAAAAGTTAACAAAAATCGTAATAAATCGTAAAATCGAATCACAATTGTTGTAGGATCGCAATACTTAAAAATTGCGATACATATCGAATCGGCACCCAAGTATCGTGATAGTATCGAATTGGGAGATAGGTGCATCGTCCCAGCCCTATTGAATGTGTATTTTTTCAAGTCATAGTGACCTTAAAATCAAAATTCAGAGCAAAGTTTAGTTTAGGTTTGATAGAGAGAATATGAATGGATAATACACCACCAGCTACAGACAAAAAGCTCAGAGCAAAAGTTTTGAAAAGGAAAAAGTCTGGATCAGAGATTGCGATGAAGTTTATGGATTATACTGGTCCAGTTGTCAGACAGTGGAGAGCTGAGGACAGGCTGCAATAAATTGACCTCTCAATACAGTCTTCACAGTGAAGCAGCTGTCTCAACATGATCACCCTGAGCCCCATGGGGGAAAAAAACATACCCTCACCCAGTGTGACATCTCAACTATTCTCACCATCTATCACCTTCACATCGGCCCCTGCTGCTCAAGTTATGTTAGGCACCTCACTCGATGCACTTTGTCCACTCGGATGAACACCGACAGAGGACAGAAGCAGCACAGTGTGACAGATCAACTGAGGTCCCGGGTGAAACTAAATCGGATACTGGAAGACAAACTTTACAGAAGTGAAGAAGGGCAGCTGTAGGAAGAGATCACAAACAGTTCCTCTGTTTCCTGTGCCTCTGGGAGAGTGACACCTCCCCTTTCTTTTTGCAAGCTTCACTACATCACCATTTCACATCTTTGCAGCGGCACGCTGTCACTCGCTACAAAGAAAAACAGAGACCTGTTGACAACATTTTTCAAGATAAGAACTCTGATGTAGCTCGCCCTCTCGTCAGCTAGAAACTGTCTGCCTTTTCTCGACCACCTAGAACACTGAACAGCAGCTATACTAAAAAAGAGAGGAAGAAGAAGAGACTGAGGGGATCAAAACGTGGCTGTACTGTGAACAAGCACAGCAGCGATATTTGTGGTTGAGTGAAGCCTCCCATCTGATCATACGGACATGCTCAATCTTCCACTTGGTTAAACATGAACTGTGGCCCACCCTCTGCTTCCATCCTTACTTATATTATCTCATGAGCTTTTCTTCTTGGATTTTGTCGCCAATTAATTTCACCCTCTCTTTCTTCTCTTTGAATCCGCCACCCAGGGGTAAAATGTACCAAAGAGTAGCAGCCTCCATTGAAAACTGGAGCGATTTTCTTTCTGTGAGTAACATTTTGACATTTGGCTGTTAAAGTGTACTCTAGCTGGTTTCAACGTATATACAGGCACAAAGCTGAGAGTGCAGGCTGGCCCCCCAGGGGGAAGCCCAGGAGCACCAGACCTTCTAGTGCAGAAAAATGACAGGATAACCCGTTGCGGATGGAGGGGAAGTGAAGTGAGCTCATTTCCTATAATGG
The DNA here is from genome assembly GCF_015220745.1 of Sebastes umbrosus. Taxonomy (NCBI): domain Eukaryota; kingdom Metazoa; phylum Chordata; class Actinopteri; order Perciformes; family Sebastidae; genus Sebastes; species Sebastes umbrosus. The sequence goes on along the minus strand of NC_051269.1, from coordinate 27,134,622 downwards.
CAAGAAGAAGGAAATGGATTGTGGGAGGGGTTGAGAGGGGATAATGGTTTGCTGTACGTGTGTTTAATGACATGGTCAGACAAAGAAAGCCCCCACCCCCAGTTCCCTACTCCCCAAGGGCACTTGGAAATGTAAGCAAAATAAAGAGAGGACCTTTGACATTTCTGGTGATGCTATGGGCGGGGGAGGTCGTGAACTTGAGGAGTGAATTGTGCTTTTTCAGGACACTGGCAAAATAAGCAGCACTACAGGGAACACTGTATGGACTTTACAGAATTATGTCAATCAAGTTTGGGTTGGAACTGGAAAATAAAGGTTTTTCTGGCCCTGTAGCCAAATATGGAAGAAAAACAGAATACTCACTGATGTGCATGAGCGGGTCAGTTCTCTTACTGAGAAAAAAAATCAATACAAAAATCAATACAACATAGTATTGTGATATTTTGTGTGGCAATACTGTATTGATACATGGACGTCAAGTATCAATCTTATATTATATAAACTATTTATCTCTTAATCTTATTTTAACAACCCAGCCACTTGCGATATCCAAGTTCTATATTCTGTCTTTCAGGGGTCTTTGTAGCGGGCTCGGTCTTAAAGCTAGAGTGAAGATACTGGTATCATATGAAACTAGAAAACCTAAGGAAGGCCTTTACTCTGGATATTCTACAGATCTCATCTCCTCACCACGCTTGTCGACATTCAACGGTTTTCATAATTTTTTTGATCTTAGTTATAAATGACTGCTATTGAAAAGAGAGGTGTTCCAGTTGTCCAAAGTAACCAGACCTGACAAATGAACTAATGTTTCAGTACTTTGAGCTGCAAAGAGGAAATGCCATTCACATTCAGTGTACTGGGCTGGCTCTAAACGTCTCAGTGGAGAAGATCTGAAAAACTCTGCAGCTTACTTAAGCCACATTATATCTGCTGGATACCCTTATGATTAACTGGAAACTTTTTTGTGCAATTTGGTTGAGCTGACCCTTTAAAAAAAAGGCATCAAGGTAACTCATTTATGCATTCTGTATCTGAGGCTATATCCTTCTGTATCTCACTAAGAGAGCTTTGCATTTTGCAACAGTTCCTGTGTCTGTGCAGGGAGGGATGTCTGCAGGCCGACACGCTGCAGTTTCTACTTCCCCCTCCTACACACTATCGGAGGTAAAGGGCGTCCACAGAGAATTAAAGGCTTGTGATCTGGTCCTGTGTCAAACATCTTCACACCCTGTGGTGACCAGAACCAAGGTGAATCCTGAGGGCTGCACTCAAAAAGAGAGTTACTACCCACACACGCACGCACAAAAGAGGCCACACTGACTTTCCTCACTAAAATATTCAAACAGCAGGATTAATGTAGGTATAAAGTAAAGATATGAGCTGTGTGCAGAGGTAAGATTTGAGGCAGTGGTGGAGGATTTTCTAAGCTATCAGTATTTCCAGAGCAGAGAGGATAGTGCAGCTTTGTCCCTGTGGACTCGCTCTGAGACACACAGTCTGCAGGAGCAGGCTTTATCTTAGGAGCTCTCCCTGTAATTGCAGGATATTCTGCCCTTTCACATACACACTCACAGATCCGCTATCCAGTGCGTCACACGGATAATTGGGCAGAACTGTGGTGCAGACTGTTGAGTAAACACGGTCAAGAAGTCACCAAAAAAAAACATAGGGCAGCAGCTCGTTTGATAAACCTCACAGAATTGGCACATTTCTGCCGATAGTGCTCGTCGTAAATATCAGTTTACAATGTAGCCGCTAAGTAGCTGATGTTCAGATGAGATTTCTTGGGGAGCTGTGAAAGTGGGCTCTGCTGCCAGAGACGTAGAGCTGTTTATACCTGAGGAACAGGTCAGTCTGACTCGGTTTCTCCAGCAGAGAAAGCCAGGTCTCTATAATCAGCCAACTGTAATTACACCCACTAAAAGTCAGACACTGACTTTAATAAGAGGGAGGAACTCGGTGTCTATGCAGCGCTGACCACATGGGCTGACCAGCAGTAGGACATGTCACCTTGTGTTGTCATCAAACATGACTATCTACAGTAAACAGGTGACTGTGCTGGAGGCTTAACTTTTGGCTACAATGTGCTGCCTGCTTGATGTTTTTGTACAAATACTGCAACCTCATTTAAAAGGTTTAACTCCTGATCACATCCCTTGAACATGGAGAGGAAATGGAGAAGGAGATGGGTCTGACAGGAGCAGCTTTCCAGAGTTTTGCAGACCAGTCAAACACCTCTAATCACCAACTGGCAAAGAGATAATAACGGGATCAGATCAGAGAGAGGTCTGCCTGAGCTCCCTGCCTCTCTAACCATACTACCACAGTAGCTATAGCTCAGGTTTCCCAGCTCGGCTCTGCTCAGATTGATGGCTTTCGCAAATGGTAGCAGTGGCTGGGCTAGTCGATAGAGGCCCTCTCTCTCTCTGATCAATACTGTGTCTGCAGCACTGAGCTTTGGGAAAGTTACCTAATCAAAGCGTTTAAGAGAAATTAAGGTAACTGTTTGTTCTACTGGAAACCACAGGAGGAAACGGCCTTTGAAGATGTGTGACAACATAATAAAATTAGATGAGCTAAAATGTCACCCTGAAGTGTCTGGCTGTGTCCTTTCATTGTAACAAGGACATGAAACACAATAATAGAAAAAATGAGTTCTCAAAGGGACAAACTGTAGTCACTTAGTGATTAGTGGTATGAGTATGTTTAAGCTCATTCTATCTATTTTTAAAGATACAATAACAGTAAAGGGATTTCCATCTTCTTAAATGTACCTCTGTCAAATGACAAATGTTCAAAAGGAGTTGTTGTGAATTAGATTACTGTCTGAGCCTTTAAAAGACCATTACTGAAAAGATAACCAAAATTATTTTCATACCAGAAGTTTATCTGATGGCCACTGTGATCAAACCTCGGTCCAGTTGACGTGACACGATCTGCAAGACGAGATAAACGCTTCCAGGAAAATCCGTCTGTGACAGGAATGGGCAGGCTCTAATTTCACAATTTTGGTATCGCTGTCATACTAATCAGTCTGGGATGAAATATATTATTAAAATCTAAGAAAAATTGAAACAAAAAATGGTTGCAACTCCTAATATTAAAGCAGCAGGGGGTAGAATTGGAGCAAATATGATTTAAAAAAAAAAAAGTTATTTTTATAACACAGTCACTATATACTGACAGTAGTGCATGAGACAGGTAATCTGAAAAAATCATGTGCCTCTGTGTCCTCCCGTGCTCCTAATGATTAACCAATCAGAGCCGCGCTGGAGCCTGAGAAAGTTTGCGACCCCGCAGCCATGTTGAGATCAGTTGAGGAAATACCAAGCACCGCCCACCAGCCGGAGCACACTTTCTCATTTTACAGCTAAACAGTACACTACAAGATGATTCTGAAAACATTTGAGGTGAGAAATAGACATTACAGTAACAGAATATTGATTCATATTTGATCATCGCTGCCTAGTGTGACCGTTAGATCAGAGATCGTGACTGATTGACAGCTGCCTCCCTTGAATGAACAGCCAATAGGAACGCTCTCTCACTGAAATGACCTGTGATTGGTCAACGTCTCCCATCACGGGCCAGATTTTTTAAAGCCTGAAAACAGAGCCATGAGGAGGTGCAGAAGTCTAGTTCTCTCTCAGCGCACTTGAATTACAATATGCTGAAAGGTTATTATGGAATTTTTGCCCAGTGATGCCAAAAATATACTGCCTACTGCCACTTTAAGTATTGGCAGTGCTGCACTGCAATGTTGCTGCGGTCAGCAATAGACCATACAATAAGGATCTTTCACAACTTTCACTTTGACACAATGTAACAATATATAGTATACATTTAAGTTGTATTTGGGGCTATGCATTCCTGTTGATATTTCCTTTAAAATATGTGCATTATTTTTGAGAAGGCTCATGCAACATACTGTATTAATGGAGAGGGTACTGGTAGTGTGTATATGGGTTAAATAATGCAGTAAGAGACAGAAAAGCAGCAGTTCTTACTATAACAGATACCTCATGCTGCGGTTATGAACAGCATACAGTATAACTTCCTTTTATAATTTCCCAGATCCAATCAGCTGGTGTTTAAAACTGGTAGTTATGCCACAGCTCCATTTGCAAACTCCTTTTGATCTTTCTGGGGTCTGTATGGCATTTACTTCATGATTTTCACAGCAGGTCTTCTGTGTTTTCCAGCCAAGAAAACATTGAGTATCATAATATCCACTATCTATGTACCTGATTTTTCGTAGGAGCTCACATCATCCAATAACTGCTTCCCTGGGAGTCCATTTCCCTGCTACATCCTGAACAAAAAGCTTTAGCAAAGTATGCAGATTAATGAGCGAGCATCCTCACGCACACTGCAGAGAGACAGGATTTAAAAGAGGAAGAGGATACGACTGGTTTCATATCACGTGCTTTTTCTTTTGTCTGCGGTTAAAAGAACTCAATATTGGTTCATCATAATGAGTGACCACATGTAAAAACACTCAAGGTGACCTGTGTGAGAGTTACACAAGCTTCTCTTTACATCCACACACACACACACAGACAATATATTCTTAGCCTGAAAACACTAACGGAACAATTCCCATCCCGTGGCATGAGCAATGTAATGTGGCTGCCGCCTTCATTTTAGGTTAACCATTTGATGCTTTGATCATGAATAAAACCAGCTGCGGGCTAAAACAGTATGTCAGCCTTACATTGTTCCATGTGGCAGCCTTACTGCAGTGACCACGAGGGGCTGTGTAATAGAATCCAACACTGAAGCAACAACCAAATCATAAACCGAGTATATAATATGTACTGCAGCAGTGCATGCCTTGTATATCATGTCATAAGAACAACACGTCCACTATCCTCGATGGAAATGAAAAACAGTGCTGCCATATCAGTTGTTTTTAAGACTTAAAAATAGACAGAGTTGGTTCCTCCTCTAAGAACATGATCAGCATTTTTGTTTCACCACAGCACAGCCTGATTAAACTGTCTTTATTTTCATTCATTTATCACCTCTACCCTGTCAAGCTGACAGCTGTGAGGGGGAGAAAAGGGAGTATTCACACATGTGCTGCACGCTTCTTTAATATGCTCACATATTGAAGATGTTTTTAGTGCAATGTCTTTATGTGCCCACAGGCAGCATGCATGCATTCAGCTTGCCAGCGTATTTACATAACAGCACTGCCTATCAAGCCTCTGAGCCAATGTGTTTATGTACAATCAGCACAGAAGTGTGTGTGTGTGTGTGTGTGTGTGTGTGTGCGTGTGTGTTAGCGCTGAATCATGCAGAGATATTTCCTACTACTAGGCTGCTGTTCTCACAGTTTAAGCAGAGAGCACGCCGCCAAAAGGGAACTTTTCATTTGTGCTGAGCTGAAGAGAAAAAAAAATGGTTAGTAAGCCAAAGAATTGAGAAAATCAACTAAAGTGAGCAGAGATTTTTTTGTTGTGGACGGGGAGGAGATTAAATGTCAATCAAAGAGCAGAATCAGCAGGGAAGCCTGTGAATGAGTGCTTCCTGTTAATGAAAGCTTAAGCCTTGACGGTATATGAATTCCTCCCTGCTACATTAACTAATGACTTTCTCTGGGGGACAACTAGCAAGACAAAACTATCTAACACACTTGGTAAGACATTAGAGAAAAGTATAGTAACAATGGAAATTCCTAATTGCATTTGTTTGTTTACACCAAAATACAATGTGTGGACATTTTGATAAAGATTTTTTGTGGTTAGACTTCCTTTGCTTGTTGAAGAAAGGCAGCGATTCAGAGTTGATTGAAAAAGAGATCCGTCATTTCAGTAGAAATGAGGCATCCTTCAACCTAAACCCCCTCACCTCATCTCTAGAGTCTTTGCTTTAGGAGGGACATGGGATTGCAATTACAGACTGCTTACTGGTGTGGCCATGTAGGAAGGCTTTTCTCAGCTGTTCCAACAGATAGCATGGCAGCAGATGGGAGTGCTGAAGAGCATGCCTGGAGGCGTGATGTAGCACCTCTGGAAGGATGTCACACCTCTCTCACACATACTGCTACTCAATAGATAGATCACGATTTCAGCTACAAACGGCAACAAAGCATCCATTATTCAACGGATTACATCTTCCGAGAAAGAATAATGTAATTAAATTGAAAGCCTGTCTTTAACTTCAGTCTACTAGCAGGACTGTACAAAAAGAAAAACATGTGGACACTAACGGAGCACAAAATCATCCGAATGAATTTTGAATAGAGGTCAACCTATAGTGGATTTTTAAAGGCCGATACAATAACAATAGTTTGGAGCAGGAAAAAGCAGATTAAATGGCCGATATCTTTTACTTCTGCAGCAACCTAGTCGGCTACTTTTGCATACACCGTTTTAAATAAACTAGTTTTTTGTCACTCCGAATTTGATCATTTGTAAGAGAATATCCTTAAATGTGATATGGTGGATTACATCATTGGAAAATGTTCTATTTATTTGCAATAGGTGATGCTGTTTTGTGGCTTACAGTAGGACTGGCCAGTTTTACTTCGGTTGCGCGTCTTGTACATTGTTAAATGCCACGCTTGCAAATCATTAATGTTCGTGCACATTCCTGGGGTAAGGTGCGATTTCATTTCATGAATGGATAGTTACGTGGCTGGATTATTTGGAAGCTTGTTATTATTTGGAAGATTATCTGGATTATCTATATTCAAAAGATAACTTTTTTTCTCCCCCTCTACCTTGACTTTGTGAATGGAACCTCAATGCAAAACGGTGATGTACACCCCCGCATGACCGGTGGCTGCTGTGCAGCTATCGGCCACTATCAGAGCCCAGTTCCCCCCGATAACAATAGTTTGTAAAACATCCTATTGCCGCAGATTAATCAGCCAAACCGAGTAATCGGTCTACCTGTAATCTTAAAGTATTAACTGCATTTACCCTTCAGATAACTGAAATTTAAATTTCACATTTCAGAGACTAGAAAATCCTCTTCAAGAAATTGTAGGTTTGTATCCCGATGCAGCCTTTTGCATGCTGTAACATGTTTTCTTCTTCTTTTTTTTTCAAAAACGCACAAGTGAAGGGAAAAGTCTTGCATGACTTGAGTCTTTACGCACAGATTCCCAACACTCAGTTCAGATTCAGACCTCTCCTTTAATTCCTCTCAATCCCCACACACACTGTGCCGGATGGTAATTACTGATATGAGACCTGCTGTATAGAGCAGAGTATGTAATTAGCCTTCTAACCAGGGGCACAACTTAACAACCAGCCGTCTCTTCAAAGACCCAGGAGAGAAAAACACAGTATGTGTTCCCCATCACTTTAAGCAGAATTTCCTGTTTTTCTGTCAAGAAAGAGGATGACAAATCAATTTTGTGATTCTGTGATCACCGATCTGTTACAAAATGCACGGGTTAACTAAATACTTTGGATATATACAAGTTGTAGAAAGGAAAGAGAGTGTGTTTGAGAGTGGTGCAAAATAAAAAATAATAATATTTCAATTATATTCCAAGTTGCCTCAGATTTCTCTGCTCACAGGATCAATACCAGTTTAAACCTGAGCATATGTTCGGCGAGGTGTTTTCAATAAAATCACAGTCCATTCTAACAAAATGACTCCCTTTAAATTGCATTGATTCCCTTGAGGCAATAACTGGAGTAACTTCTGGAGTGTGAATTAATAGGCATGAAATAAAATGCATCACTGATGCAGGAATTTACTGATTTAGTCCGTTAAAAAAAGCAGGTAGAAAATGGTATAGGACAATCTAAAATGGATAAGCATGAGGGAAGTAAAATAAGGTGTCTGCATGGCTTCAATATTAAAGGACATGCTAGACAATAGCAATGTAAGTAGCATTCAGAAAGTTAAAGAGGACCTATCATGCTTATTTTCAGGTGAATACTTGCATTTTGGGTTTCTACTAGAACATGTTAACATGCTTTAATATTTAAAAAAAAACAACTTTATTTTTCTCGAAAAAGCCCAGTCTGCTCTGATTGGTCAGCTGGTACACTTTGTTGTGATTGGTCAACCGAATCAAACACTTCGGACTCCTCTCCATCTCCGCTCTAACTAGCTTTGTTTGACGGCGTGCCAAACTAGATGCTAGGCAGGTATTATGCAAATGTGTTACTTGGTGACATCACCACATTACAGAAGAAAAGGCAGGACTTCAAGCAAGGTGTTTCAGGCAGTTCAGGAGCAGAGTAACTCCCTTTTGTATGGATTTTGTAACTTTGCAGACCTTTTACATGCACAAAAACTATATAACACACAAAAGGAAAGGGAAAAAAGCATAATAGGTTCTCTTTAAAGGAACCTGGGAGACATTTTATATCCTGGGAAAGTCCCACTTTCTCTTTGCTACCAAGCAGCAGTACTTTCAATCAGCTGTTCTGTTTATATATTAAGTGTGTGAGCTTTAGCCAGTGCTGGGAACAGTCAGGGCTGTTCACCCTCTGTCCAAACAGCAGCCCACTCATTATCAACCAAACCCCGCCATGTCTGACCCCTTCAGTTCAAGCCCTGGTGGGAGGAAACCACAAAAAAAATAAGACTATATTTCTGACTGCCCTGTCACAAGAAATCAGACACTCTGCTCTGATCTCTCAACTTAACATCCAGGGTTTAGCATTTAAACACCAAGGATGGGACAACAAGTGCTGTTTCAACTCCAAAACTTCTCAAACATTTTCAATAAAGCATGAAGGCAAAATGCAACAGGACATGCATATTTTTTACCATGTGAACTCAGGTCAAGTTCACAGGACTGCACTAACACAAACTGAATTTTTGGTGGCATCACTGCTGTCTGTTCAGGAGGTGGGTGAACTCAAACAACTGATCTGGTGTAGGCTAGCAAAAACACTTAATTTTAAAGGTCCCATATTATGCTAATTTTCAGGTTCATACTTGTATTTTGTGTTTCTACTAGAGCATGTTTACATACTTTAATGTTTAAAAAAACTTTTATTTTCCTCATACTGTCTATCTGAATATACCTGTATTCATCCTCTGTCTGAAACGCTCCGTTTTAGTACATTTCAATGGAATTGCAATGGAATTGCAACAGAATTGCGTTACTAGACAACAGCTTGGGTCCATGCGTACTTCCTGTCAGCTGATGTCATTTACATACACTGCAACAGGAAATAAACTGGGACACATTTAGAATGTTTACATTTAAAACTTTGAAATGGTCTAAATATTGTATATTTGTGACATCACAAATGGACAGAAATCCTGACAGCTTGTTTCAAATGCACAGTTTCTGAATACGGGCTGTGTGTATTTCCCTGTGGATTGAGTGTTTCGATACTTTCACAGTATTTATATAGAACTTAAGCCTGCTTTATAATGAAAAAAAACTAAATCTCACTTTTTTATAATATGGGACCTTTAAGGACCAAAAACTGGTTCTATTAATAGCCAAGGCTAAAAATATAACTTGGGACTTTTTTATGCTCCTTGTGTCATATTTGTACAGAAGTGTTTCACTCTGTTGCACAATTCGTCTGTAACAGTGTGCGACTTTTTACTCACCCAGCAGCAGCAGTTTCACTTCTCTGGCCGCCTTCTCTCCATCTTCTCTCAGGTTTTTATCAATCATTTTAGACCTCTCGGCCGCGGCTTTATCTTCCTGACTGACTGTACACCCCATGGTTCCTAGTGCACGCTTCAGGACTGCTGCTTAGTGGGGGGGAAATATCACCTGGGAAAAATATATATATTAAAGTCCGAAAAAACCCTTATTTAAAAAAACAAGGGTTGAAGTTGAGAACTTCCCTTTTTTGTCCTGATGATGAGTGACAACAAAAAACGTGACGTGAGTCCGTTCATCCGCGAGAGGCAACGGAAATCATAGAACTCTCCTCTCGTTGCGATGGGAACGACTGGATTTATAACGGTTGTTTGAAAAATCCCCCAAAACGCCCGTTGGTCAGCATTGGTGGTTGCTTCTTCTTATGAGAGTGGAGAAGTTGCCAAAAACAAAGCTTGAGCAACTTTTTGTGAACTGACTTTTAGCTAAGTCGGTAGTTCCTACAGCAGACCATGAGAGCAGGTTAAAACACACGAAAACGGCCCACGAAGTTCGGCACAAAAAAGTATTCCAGCTGTTGAAAAACCGAGCTCACGGATTCCTGTTGCCAAGTGAGGATACCGGAGGATATTTCTGTTTTGCTGCTTTATATATATATTTTTTTTCTTGTTGTTTTTAATTCCTATTGCCGTTACGCATTCTTTCCCCGCGTTGAGATTTATCACGTTTTGAAGCCACACCCGTAGCCGCCGTGAAGTTCCCCTCCGCCCGACAAACACAGTGAGACAGACAGCGCCGTCACCTCCCAGCTCAACAGCAGCAGCAGCAGCAGCAGGGCCAGCCTTCAGCCGAGAGAACGCCCACTCCGAGTGCATCATGGGTAATGTAGTCGAAAGGTGGGTTTTCCTTCAAGAGCTGTAGGAAATTTTGTAATTGCTTTTCCCCCATGTTGTCCATGTTTTTATGTTTTTTATTTTTTTTCCCACTCACAATGTTGTTTGGTTACGATTGCCCAGAAGTCTTTATAATAAATAATCTGGCAAAACTGTAATCTGGCAAAACTGTCATCTCATCAATATACATATTGTATTTTTATATTTTGTTTATTATCTTTTATATATTTTTGTATCTCTTTTTTTATTGTATTATCTTTTTTAGCACCTATGGGATTGTCACAATCTAATTTCGTTGTACTACACAATGACAATAAAGGGCTTGAATCTTGAATCTTGAATATTTATAGATATTTAAATCAATATCCTCTTCACAAACACTGACACTGACACTTCCACGCAACACACACACACACACACACACACACACACTTGTCTTTTTTTATATATATTTACTGTATTGTTATTGTTGTTATTATATATATCTTGTTCTAATTGTTTGTTATCACTATTATGTAGTCATATTATTTCTTTATATTAATCGTGTGTCTAGGTGGAGGCTTCAGGTAAGCCCAGTGGTTTGTTTTTTGCCTCTTCCTGCACTGTATATTATTATTTTTTTTGTGTGTAGTCTTAAATTGTGCAAAAAATAAATAAATAAATAGCCTTGCAATTCATATTAATTACTGCCTCAAGTGGAAAAATTAGGAGTTTATGTGATTACCCAGTTGACGTGGTGTTTTTGTTTATTTATTTTTTTAATAGCCTACATTTTTGGTTAATAGTTAGCACCATTAAAGGGTGTGTAACGCTACATGCCTTATGTAGATTTCACCCATCACAGCCTATGCTGTTAATTTTTATACGATAAAGTACAACAGTGATGGAAAAGGTATCCAGATTGTGTATTTTATGTAAGCATTATTTTAATATTGTAGCTGGTTGAGAGATGGAGCCATTTTAACAAATGTTGTATACTGTTACGTTGAATCTATAGTAATGCTTCATATTTCATAAAATGATATGTTTATCTCGATGTTTAATCTTAAAAATAATCTTAATCTGCAAAGTCATCTGTAACTATAGCTGTTAGATAAATGTGGTGGGGTAAAATATACAATATTTACCTCTGACAGTATGAAACTGAAGATTCAAAATAGGCCCAATAAAAACGAGATAATTAACACTATAAGCAGATGCTCATGAAAAACCAACATTGTTACATTGCATGATGGTCATAACTCCACAAGCGATGCCTACCACAGCACTATAGTGTCACCTTGTGGACTGGCTCCCAACCCTCAAGAGACGTATCAACAACTCCCCTTTCTTACACTATTTTTGAACTAAAAAATGTTATTAATATTTAAATTCTTTTAATTTTTTTTTGCCAGAGAGAGACAATGCTAGTTATTTCATTTAGGTGAAATTGAATTATATGTATTTGTGAAATAGTATATGAATAAAATATAAATACAAATAAAATCATATAATCAGTGTCTTTTTATTGCTGAAAAAATATTTGCTTAAAATCTTATGTAATATATGCTTACAGTTTATAGCCACAGGGGTTTATTTAAAGCTGTTATCATTCTGCTTATTCTCTCACATAATCTACACAACAGATTGCAATAGACTGCGTCCTTCAGTATATTGCATTATAGAGTCAAGGTCACAGAATTTTAGCATTTTAATTAAATTAAATGCAAACATTATCAAGTGTTTCACTTCGGAAGGATAATGTAGGCGAGTCAGTCTATGTTCAATCTCCTGTCTCCGGATGCCCATATCAGACACAGATGATGAGAGATCAAAGTTTTGTTACCTCATTATCTTTATTGCAACATTGTTTACAGTACAATAACTGCCAGCGACATATTAAAATATATAGAGATACAAGAAAAATCGACATGGATTGAAGGACAAAAAGGTTTAAAAGCACTTTGAAAATGATTACATTTATATTTTTAATCGGACTAAAACTTTAATTGCTATTTACATTGTACAAACTAGATATGCATATAGAATATAAAGGGTATACATTTATATACATTATTTATAAATGCTGGCCAATGTCAATATTTAATATGTTACTATTCAATCATACACATGTCAATAAATCACACAAAAACGGGGATACTAAGACCACTGAGATCTAAACAGAGGTCCTCAGAGAGCATCAGGTATCAGCCACTAACACAGTGTATTATCCCCTCGCTTTGTTGCCTTGTGTTTATTTCTATTTTTTTTTGCGTGTTGTGAGGTTTTGAAATGTTTTATGTGTGCACCATTGAAAAAACTCACTAAGGTCAAACTGGGAACAGGAAGTTGGGGATAAATATAACCCAGCAGCCCCAGTGGCCGATTCACATGATTCACTCTGCATACAGATACATAAAGACAACCAAATATCTAGATACAATGGGGGGAAAAGGACTTAAAAGAGGTCTGTTGTGTAACAAATTGACTGGACAATACTCACTTACCCATACAGCACTCACTGTAGTCAGGTGTAACAGAGTTTATCATTAACAATGTATGGAAATGTAGGCCAGTACACCAACAACTCTGGGTTAGTAGGTTACTGTCTGCCAAGAAGCAGCAAGGAAGTCAGAAAACTGATGATATGCCACTGACTATAAAAAGACAAATATAAGAAGAAAAACACATAAAATCAATCATTAACATTTTGCATTTCATCACTGGATCAGATTCAACCGAATAAACATTAAACATGAAGTTTAAAACAACAGTTAATCCATCAATGGCAGGAGACGAACACTTGAGTTATACTTCTGATCAGAGTATAGGTCCAGGTTTAACAACACTAATGCATATAGGTACTATAGTTCAAATACAGTGGAGCCATGTTTTCTTTTCTTTTTTAAACAACACGGACACTTAAAAACCTCCAACAGTACATCCAACTAATTAATTTCGTTTACAGAACGGAGCCGAGGAAAACTAACCTTAACGTTATTTCAAGTAATGTTTTGAGAAGACATCCATGTTATACCATCGATACATTGCTAATTTGCTCGTAATCTACATTAGATTGATTACTTCACCAAAGATTTTAGTTATACAAAAGGGGCATTCCCTTTTTAAATCACATCTATTGTGAATCTCTCACAAATCATTTTGCTTGCATTTCAACTTATTAATGGCTACAACAAGTTGTGCTTATCAACGGAAAGTGCTATTGCTAACCATCGACTTTTCAAGGTTGTTAAAGAAGACAGTAATCCCATGTCTGTCATTTCTGTTAGGGATCAAGCTTGTGCTGGACGCAGAAATATTTACAGACACCAAACTGTTACTAACCACTTCATGAAGTGACCCTGTTGTTTGTTCTTTGTTTTGGTTATCTCTGATATACTTCCAGTAAATGTTCAGAAACAACACATCATCCAAGTAAAAATCCTGCCCTGCTCGATCATTAAGAACACTGAGCGGTAACTTTCTTCTTTTCATTTATCTCTTTGATCTGTACAATCCATCCGATGAGGTCTTCAGTACCATATATAACTTTCATTTACACGGTAATACTGAAAAAAAAAACTCTGCGCACAATATAGGCATTGTTTATATAGTGATCTGGACCGCCACGAACCATTTAAAAACGTTCCTAACCTGAAACCTGCCGAGCTGAGTCATCAGTCCATACTGCATCTTCTGAGGTTTTCATCAAGTAATAAAAAATATACATCTAGATTATATTGTGTTGGAATGTTTGGGTAAATGTGCTCACAACACTATACCACATACTTTGTGGTTTTGCACCCTGCTCTGTCAGAGGTGAGAATGTTAACACCTCCAAACCTTAAAATAACCAGCAGCAGCACAAGTTAGTGGAGTAGGAGCTAAAGGCTGCACACTTTAAAGGAACAGTTTGACATGTTCTGGTCTTATTACACTATCCTAAGCGTAGCTAAGCTAACCAGCTGCTGGCCGTAACTTTGTGGTATCTAGCTTCTCTGCGAGGAGGTGGGTAAGCGTGTTTCCTGAAAATGTTGAACTATTCCTTTAACTCATCTTTCTTTCTGTGCAATAGCTTTTTACTATCACTTTCCTCTCTGAGTGGCAAATATGTAGTTATTCAAATAATTTAATAATAATAGACATTTGCATCATAAAAGAACTGTCCATCGTTCAATAGGTTTTTGTCATCTGAGGTACTTCAGATTGTGTATCATAATCTGAGCAGCAGTGTGTGGATCATGTTAGGGACAAGACAGGGACGGCAGATGCTCCCATCCAACACAGGGACAGGCGTATAAAGACAGCAGCCTTCTATATTACCTGTTCTTTTACATCCATCTCACAAGGCACAGCCTCCAAATGTCAACGTTAATCTTTACACACCTGGCCTATTTTGTAAATTCATCTATCAACGTTCCAGGAAAGTCTACTGGCCTGGATCTGCATTCGCTGTTTGGCAGGATGTACAGTACAGTACGGTGTAACGTCATTAGAGTGAGAGCTTTTGCGGAGTGCCATCCTGAACTCTAGGCTCCTTCTCTGTGGCCAATACTCTCTAATGGAAAAGATAGGGCAACTTCAGACATCATTCAAAGTAAAAACTGTAACATTACAACACAGATCTAAATCGACAATATAAAACCTGAAAATAAAAAATGGAAGGTGGTGCCTAGTGACCACTAGCGGCTTTGCTGTTGCCCGATGTCCAATCGATGATGATAAAGCTGAGGCTCATTATCATAAACAGGAAGCCTATCCCGGCAAAAATGGCGGCCTGGAAGAGAGGAGGAGTGATTGTGTTAAAGAGAGTGACAAGAGAACAGGGGATAGAGTGATCATTGTAGGAACAATAACTGGATGCATCCTTCATAGACAGTGTCATGATATTTACAGTAACTTCCAAAGTAAATCATTGAATATGTGAATGGTTTTAACCAGACACATTTGTCAGTGTTACTTTACCTATGGAGGTAAAAAAAAATCCAGTAACACTTTTTACAGGTCCGCAAATTTCATGGTGATAATTAGCAAGTAACCTATTTGAAATTTCTTTAAAATTACTGCCAAATTACCGCAATATTTACCTCAAAATGTATCGAAAAATTACTTTGTTATAAAAATTATTTAATAATTATAATCCGCTATTTCCCAACAGCTGGTAATTTATTTAATACATTTCCAGGAAAAGAATACAAAGTTAATTGATATACTTTATTTCCATGTCTGCTGATAAAATAGATAATAATTAGCAAATAAGTTATTTGAAATTTCTTAAAAAAAAAACATAATCATTACATCAGCTACCAGGTTACATTTGTGTAGAAAATAAGTCACACAATGGTGAGGTTTGTGCCTGATCAGAAGTGTCTTCTATTAGTGTTGGTTTTCCACCTCCAATGAAGAGCAGCGCACAGCCGCTTCTCAAGCCTAAGGGCCCTATTTTAATGACTATATGCTATTTTAGCATATATTTTTGATACATTTTGAGGTAAATATTGAGGAAATTTGACAGTAATTCCAAAGAAATTTCAAATAGGTTACCTGCTAATTATCACCTAATTACCATGAAATTTGCAGACCTGTTTTTTGTGTCTTAAAACTACATGTCGGCCGTCCCTCAGAGAGTAATTTAAGTTAAAGTTAAATTTTTGTGAAACCTCCCGTTAAACTCTAGTTTGACCTCTCACCTTGTGGTCAGAGGTGAAAAATACTCGAAACTTTCAACCAGAGAGGGCAGCAAAACACTGCTTTTCAGTCCGGTGTTAAAGCCTCTGTACACCCACACAGGTGTTCTCAGTTATTCTGGCTGGTTAGATCTCTGCTCAGTTTGAAAGTGGCTGGAGCTTTGATGGGAATTTATCAGGTCACAGATCTTCATCTACCAATAAGAATGATAAAGGTGTAACAGGAGACTCGAGGCCTATTGAAAGAGACGGGTCTTTGGGTATAACACATGCGCAGCATAACTGGAGCTGCGGTCGTGCGTTGCGATTGGCTCAATTTCGGAGAATGCAGACCAGATTTTACCCCGCATGTGATGTACCCTGAAGATATGACGCGTTGATGACGCGTGACATCTCCTGTTTTCACCCTCTTTGAGGAGACTCAGGAAGAGGAGTGGCTTTGGAGGGAGACCTGAACGGACGGACAGTCAGTGTTGCCGATTTGGCAACTTTCTTTATAGATTTAGGGACTTTTGGAGCTAGAGCTGCTAGCTCTTTCATTGGAAAAGAGTCTCTAGTGTACAAGATCACCGACCCTACCTTTAAGTACACACTGCTGTTTAACATGTAAATATCATCACGAAAAGCACACTGTATATACTGTCATATACACGTGCATATAACCTGCTACATTAATCATTCCATATTAATCCCAGCACCCTTTGCACTCTGCGCCATTGCACTGTTGTCTTACTGTCTACAAATGTCATTGTTGTCATGCTCTCATCTAACCTAGAATAAATGTCACTAAACTGAACTTAATGTTCTGTTATTCTCATGAGATGCTCACCAGGACTTTGGGGAACGAGCGCATTGGCTCCTCTTCTTCGGGTACAATACGGATGTAGAAGACAGCAGGGAATATGAAGATGAGACACGGGGCAGATGTGGCACCTGGAAAGCAGACGAAAATTATTCATAAAACTCCATGAATTCCCACTTCCTTCAGTTCTCATTACTGTAATTGCTGCTGCAAGTCTGACAGCACTGT